>NC_142630.1:19399178-19609178 GCF_059453375.1 Lepisosteus platostomus
ACACTTTTCAAAAAGTGTTTTTCAGCCCGAAATAAACACGTTTTTTCAGAGTGTTGAATCCCTATGTAACTGGCTGGCTCAGAACAGCCCACTGAGTCAGCCTTTTATCCCAGTGTGCAAAAAGTGTCAAAACGTGTTTCTCAGCAGAAATAAACATGTTTCTGCAACTTTGGTAAACCCCATGTAACTTATGGGTCAGGAACAGAACACGTTTCAAAACATGTTTTTCAGCCCGAAATAAACGCGTTTTTTCAGACTGTTGAATCCCAATGTATCTGCCTGGCTCAGAAGAGCCCACTGAGTCAGCCCTTAACCCCAGTGTGCAGAAAGTGTCAAAACGTGTTTTTCAGCAGAAATAAACATGTTTCTGCAACTTTGGTCAACCCCATGTAACTTATGGGTCAGGAAAAGCACACTTTTCAAAACGTGTTTTTCAGCCCGAAATAAACACGTTTTTTCAGACTGTTGAATCCCTATGTAACTGGCTGGCTCAGAAGAGCCCACTGAGTCAGCCTTTTATCCCAGTGTGCAAAAAGTGTCAAAACGTGTTTTTCAGCAGAAATAAACATGTTTCTGCAACTTTGGTCAACCCCATGTAACTTATGGGTCAGGAACAGCACACTTTTCAAAACGTGTTTTTCAGGCCGAAATAAACACGTTTTTTCAGACTGTTGAATCCCTATGTAACTGGCTGGCTCAGAAGAGCCCACTGAGTCAGCCTTTTACCCCAGTGTGCAAAAAGTGTCAAAACGTGTTTTTCAGCAGAAATAAACATGTTTCTGCAACTTTGGTCCACCCCATGTAACTTATGGGTCAGGAACAGCACACTTTTCAAAACGTGTTTTTCAGGCCGAAATAAACACGTTTTTTCAGACTGTTGAATCCCTATGTAACTGGCTGGCTCAGAAGAGCCCACTGAGTCAGCCTTTTACCCCAGTGTGCAAAAAGTGTCAAAACGTGTTTTTCAGCAGAAATAAACATGTTTCTGCAACTTTGGTCAACCCCATGTAACTTATAGGTCAGGAACAGCACACTTTTCAAAACGTGTTTTTCAGCCCGAAATAAACACGTTTTTTCAGACTGTTGAATCCCTATGTAACTGGCTGGCTCAGAACAGCCCACTGAGTCAGCCTTTTATCCCAGTGTGCAAAAAGTGTCAAAACGTGTTTTTCAGCAGAAATAAACATGTTTCTGCAACTTTGGTCCACCCCATGTAACTTATAGGTCAGGAACAGCACACTTTTCAAAACGTGTTTTTCAGCCCGAAATGAACATGTTTTTTCAGACTGTTGAATCCCTATGTAACTGGCTGGCTCAGAAGAGCCCACTGGGTCAGCCTTTTACCCCAGTGTGCAAAAAGTGTCAAAACGTGTTTTTCAGCAGAAATAAACATGTTTCTGCAACTTTGGTCAACCCCATGTAACTTATAGGTCAGGAACAGCACACTTTTCAAAACGTGTTTTTCAGCCCGAAATAAACACGTTTTTTCAGACTGTTGAATCCCTATGTAACTGGCTGGCTCAGAAGAGCTCACTGAGTCAGCCTTTTATCCCAGTGTGCAAAAAGTGTCAAAACGTGTTTTTCAGCAGAAATAAACATGTTTCTGCAACTTTGGTAAACCCCATGTAACTTATGGGTGAGGAACAGAACACGTTTCAAAACATGTTTTTCAGACCGAAATAAACGCGTTTTTTCAGACTGTTGAATCCCAATGTATCTGCCTGGCTCAGAACAGCCCACTGAGTCAGCCTTTTATCCCAGTGTGCAAAAAGTGTCAAAACGTGTTTTTCAGCAGAAATAAACGTTTCTGCAACTTTGGTCAACCCCATGTAACTTATGGGTCAGGAACAGCACACTTTTCAAAACGTGTTTTTCAGGCCGAAATAAACACGTTTTTTCAGACTGTTGAATCCCTATGTAACTGGCTGGCTCAGAAGAGCCCACTGAGTCAGCCTTTTACCCCAGTGTGCAAAAAGTGTCAAAACGTGTTTTTCAGCAGAAATAAACATGTTTCTGCAACTTTGGTCAACCCCATGTAACTTATAGGTCAGGAACAGCACACTTTTCAAAACGTGTTTTTCAGCCCGAAATAAACACGTTTTTTCAGTCTGTTGAATCCCTATGTAACTGGCTGGCTCAGAACAGCCCACTGAGTCAGCCTTTTATCCCAGTGTGTAAAAAGTGTCAAAACGTGTTTTTCAGCAGAAATAAACATGTTTCTGCAACTTTGGTCAACCCCATGTAACTTATAGGTCAGGAACAGCACACTTTTCAAAACGTGTTTTTCAGCCCGAAATACACGTCTTTTTTCAGACTGTTGAATCCCTATGTAACTGGCTGGCTCAGAAGAGCCCACTGGGTCAGCCTTTTATCGCAGTGTGCAAAAAGTGTCAAAACGTGTTTTTCAGCAGAAATAAACATGTTTCTGCAACTTTGGTAAACCCCATGTAACTTATAGATCAGGAGCAGCACAGTTTTCAAAACGTGTTTTTCAGCCCAAAATAAACACGTTTTTTCAGACTGTTGAATCCCTATGTAACTGGCTGGCTCAGAAGAGCCCACTGAGTCAGCCTTTTACCCCAGTGTGCAAAAAGTGTCAAAACGTGTTTTTCAGCAGAAATAAACATGTTTCTGCAACTTTGGTCAACCCCATGTAACTTATAGGTCAGGAGCAGCACACTTTTCAAAAAGTGTTTTTCAGCCTGAAATAAACGTCTTTTCTCAGACTGTTGAATCCCTATGTAACTGGCTGGCTCAGAACAGCCCACTGAGTCAGAATTTTTTCCCAGTGTGCAAAAAGTGTCAAAACGTGTTTTTCAGCAGAAATAAACATGTTTCTGCAACTTTGGTAAACCCCATGTAACTTATGGGTCAGGAACAGAACACGTTTCAAAACATGTTTTTCAGCCCGAAATAAACGCGTTTTTTCAGGCTGTTGAATCCCAATGTATCTGCCTGGCTCAGAAGAGCCCACTGAGTCAGCCCTTAACCCCAGTGTGCAGAAAGTGTCAAAACGTGTTTTTCAGCAGAAATAAACATGTTTCTGCAACTTTGGTCAACCCCATGTAACTTATGGGTCAGGAAAAGCACACTTTTCAAAACGTGTTTTTCAGCCCGAAATAAACACGTTTTTTCAGACTGTTGAATCCCTATGTTACTGGCTGGCTCAGAAGAGCCCACTGAGTCAGCCTTTTATCACAGTGTGCAAAAAGTGTCAAAACGTGTTTTTCAGCAGAAATAAACATGTTTCTGCAACTTTGGTCAACCCCATGTAACTTATGGGTCAGGAACAGCACACTTTTCAAAACGTGTTTTTCAGCCCGAAATAAACACGTTTTTTCAGACTGTTGAATCCCTATGTAACTGGCTGGCTCAGAAGAGCCCACTGAGTCAGCCTTTTACCCCAGTGTGCAAAAAGTGTCAAAACGTGTTTTTCAGCAGAAATAAACATGTTTCTGCAACTTTGGTCAACCCCATGTAACTTATAGGTCAGGAACAGCACACTTTTCAAAACGTGTTTTTCAGCCCGAAATAAACACGTTTTTTCAGTCTGTTGAATCCCTATGTAACTGGCTGGCTCAGAACAGCCCACTGAGTCAGCCTTTTATCCCAGTGAGTAAAAAGTGTCAAAACGTGTTTTTCAGCAGAAATAAACATGTTTCTGCAACTTTGGTCAACCCCATGTAACTTATAGGTCAGGAACAGCATACTTTTCAAAACGTGTTTTTCAGCCCGAAATAAACGTCTTTTTTCAGACTGTTGAATCCCTATGTAACTGGCTGGCTCAGAAGAGCCCACTGGGTCAGCCTTTTATCCCAGTGTGCAAAAAGTGTCAAAACGTGTTTTTCAGCAGAAATAAACATGTTTCTGCAACTTTGGTCAACCCCATGTAAGTTATAGGTCAGGAACAGCACACTTTTCAAAACGTGTTTTTCAGCCCGAAATAAAGACGTTTTTTCAGTCTGTTGAATCCCTATGTAACTGGCTGGCTCAGAACAGCACACTGAGTCAGCCTTTTATCCCAGTGTGTAAAAAGTGTCAAAACGTGTTTTTCAGCAGAAATAAACATGTTTCTGCAATTTTGGTCAACCCCATGTAAGTTATAGGTCAGGAACAGCACACTTTTCAAAACGTGTTTTTCAGCCCGAAATACACGTCTTTTTTCAGACTGTTGAATCCCTATGTAACTGGCTGGCTCAGAAGAGCCCACTGGGTCAGCCTTTTATCCCAGTGTGCAAAAAGTGTCAAAACGTGTTTTTCAGCAGAAATAAACATGTTTCTGCAACTTTGGTAAACCCCATGTAACTTATAGATCAGGAGCAGCACAGTTTTCAAAACGTGTTTTTCAGCCCGAAATAAACACGTTTTTTCAGACTGTTGAATCCCTATGTAACTGGCTGGCTCAGAAGAGCCCACTGAGTCAGCCTTTTACCCCAGTGTGCAAAAAGTGTCAAAACGTGTTTTTCAGCAGAAATAAACATGTTTCTGCAACTTTGGTCAACCCCATGTAACTTATAGGTCAGGAGCAGCACACTTTTCAAAAAGTGTTTTTCAGCCCGAAATAAACACGTTTTTTCAGAGTGTTGAATCCCTATGTAACTGGCTGGCTCAGAACAGCCCACTGAGTCAGCCTTTTATCCCAGTGTGCAAAAAGTGTCAAAACGTGTTTCTCAGCAGAAATAAACATGTTTCTGCAACTTTGGTAAACCCCATGTAACTTATGGGTCAGGAACAGAACACGTTTCAAAACATGTTTTTCAGCCCGAAATAAACGCGTTTTTTCAGACTGTTGAATCCCAATGTATCTGCCTGGCTCAGAAGAGCCCACTGAGTCAGCCCTTAACCCCAGTGTGCAGAAAGTGTCAAAACGTGTTTTTCAGCAGAAATAAACATGTTTCTGCAACTTTGGTCAACCCCATGTAACTTATGGGTCAGGAAAAGCACACTTTTCAAAACGTGTTTTTCAGCCCGAAATAAACACGTTTTTTCAGACTGTTGAATCCCTATGTAACTGGCTGGCTCAGAAGAGCCCACTGAGTCAGCCTTTTATCCCAGTGTGCAAAAAGTGTCAAAACGTGTTTTTCAGCAGAAATAAACATGTTTCTGCAACTTTGGTCAACCCCATGTAACTTATGGGTCAGGAACAGCACACTTTTCAAAACGTGTTTTTCAGGCCGAAATAAACACGTTTTTTCAGACTGTTGAATCCCTATGTAACTGGCTGGCTCAGAAGAGCCCACTGAGTCAGCCTTTTACCCCAGTGTGCAAAAAGTGTCAAAACGTGTTTTTCAGCAGAAATAAACATGTTTCTGCAACTTTGGTCAACCCCATGTAACTTATAGGTCAGGAACAGCACACTTTTCAAAACGTGTTTTTCAGCCCGAAATAAACACGTTTTTTCAGTCTGTTGAATCCCTATGTAACTGGCTGGCTCAGAACAGCCCACTGAGTCAGCCTTTTATCCCAGTGTGTAAAAAGTGTCAAAACGTGTTTTTCAGCAGAAATAAACATGTTTCTGCAACTTTGGTCAACCCCATGTAACTTATAGGTCAGGAACAGCACACTTTTCAAAACGTGTTTTTCAGCCCGAAATACACGTCTTTTTTCAGACTGTTGAATCCCTATGTAACTGGCTGGCTCAGAAGAGCCCACTGGGTCAGCCTTTTATCGCAGTGTGCAAAAAGTGTCAAAACGTGTTTTTCAGCAGAAATAAACATGTTTCTGCAACTTTGGTAAACCCCATGTAACTTATAGATCAGGAGCAGCACAGTTTTCAAAACGTGTTTTTCAGCCCAAAATAAACACGTTTTTTCAGACTGTTGAATCCCTATGTAACTGGCTGGCTCAGAAGAGCCCACTGAGTCAGCCTTTTACCCCAGTGTGCAAAAAGTGTCAAAACGTGTTTTTCAGCAGAAATAAACATGTTTCTGCAACTTTGGTCAACCCCATGTAACTTATAGGTCAGGAGCAGCACACTTTTCAAAAAGTGTTTTTCAGCCTGAAATAAACGTCTTTTCTCAGACTGTTGAATCCCTATGTAACTGGCTGGCTCAGAACAGCCCACTGAGTCAGAATTTTTTCCCAGTGTGCAAAAAGTGTCAAAACGTGTTTTTCAGCAGAAATAAACATGTTTCTGCAACTTTGGTAAACCCCATGTAACTTATAGGTCAGGAGCAGCACACTTTTCAAAACGTGTTTTTCAGCCCGAAATACACGTCTTTTTTCAGACTGTTGAATCCCTATGTAACTGGCTGGCTCAGAAGAGCCCACTGAGTCAGCCTTTTACCCCAGTGTGCAAAAAGTGTCAAAACGTGTTTTTCAGCAGAAATAAACATGTTTCTGCAACTTTGGTCAACCCCATGTAACTTATAGGTCAGGAACAGCACACTTTTCAAAACGTGTTTTTCAGCCCGAAATAAACACGTTTTTTCAGTCTGTTGAATCCCTATGTAACTGGCTGGCTCAGAACAGCCCACTGAGTCAGCCTTTTATCCCAGTGAGTAAAAAGTGTCAAAACGTGTTTTTCAGCAGAAATAAACATGTTTCTGCAACTTTGGTCAACCCCATGTAACTTATAGGTCAGGAACAGCATACTTTTCAAAACGTGTTTTTCAGCCCGAAATAAACGTCTTTTTTCAGACTGTTGAATCCCTATGTAACTGGCTGGCTCAGAAGAGCCCACTGGGTCAGCCTTTTATCCCAGTGTGCAAAAAGTGTCAAAACGTGTTTTTCAGCAGAAATAAACATGTTTCTGCAACTTTGGTCAACCCCATGTAACTTATAGGTCAGGAACAGCACACTTTTCAAAACGTGTTTTTCAGCCCGAAATAAAGACGTTTTTTCAGTCTGTTGAATCCCTATGTAACTGGCTGGCTCAGAACAGCACACTGAGTCAGCCTTTTATCCCAGTGTGTAAAAAGTGTCAAAACGTGTTTTTCAGCAGAAATAAACATGTTTCTGCAATTTTGGTCAACCCCATGTAAGTTATAGGTCAGGAACAGCACACTTTTCAAAACGTGTTTTTCAGCCCGAAATACACGTCTTTTTTCAGACTGTTGAATCCCTATGTAACTGGCTGGCTCAGAAGAGCCCACTGGGTCAGCCTTTTATCCCAGTGTGCAAAAAGTGTCAAAACGTGTTTTTCAGCAGAAATAAACATGTTTCTGCAACTTTGGTAAACCCCATGTAACTTATAGATCAGGAGCAGCACAGTTTTCAAAACGTGTTTTTCAGCCCGAAATAAACACGTTTTTTCAGACTGTTGAATCCCTATGTAACTGGCTGGCTCAGAAGAGCCCACTGAGTCAGCCTTTTACCCCAGTGTGCAAAAAGTGTCAAAACGTGTTTTTCAGCAGAAATAAACATGTTTCTGCAACTTTGGTCAACCCCATGTAACTTATAGGTCAGGAGCAGCACACTTTTCAAAAAGTGTTTTTCAGCCCGAAATAAACACGTTTTTTCAGAGTGTTGAATCCCTATGTAACTGGCTGGCTCAGAACAGCCCACTGAGTCAGCCTTTTATCCCAGTGTGCAAAAAGTGTCAAAACGTGTTTCTCAGCAGAAATAAACATGTTTCTGCAACTTTGGTAAACCCCATGTAACTTATGGGTCAGGAACAGAACACGTTTCAAAACATGTTTTTCAGCCCGAAATAAACGCGTTTTTTCAGACTGTTGAATCCCAATGTATCTGCCTGGCTCAGAAGAGCCCACTGAGTCAGCCCTTAACCCCAGTGTGCAAAAAGTGTCAAAACGTGTTTTTCAGCAGAAATAAACATGTTTCTGCAACTTTGGTCAACCCCATGTAACTTATGGGTCAGGAACAGCACACTTTTCAAAACGTGTTTTTCAGCCCGAAATAAACACGTTTTTTCAGACTGTTGAATCCCTATGTAACTGGCTGGCTCAGAAGAGCCCACTGAGTCAGCCTTTTACCCCAGTGTGCAAAAAGTGTCAAAACGTGTTTTTCAGCAGAAATAAACATGTTTCTGCAACTTTGGTCAACCCCATGTAACTTATAGGTCAGGAACAGCACACTTTTCAAAACGTGTTTTTCAGCCCGAAATAAACACGTTTTTTCAGTCTGTTGAATCCCTATGTAACTGGCTGGCTCAGAACAGCCCACTGAGTCAGCCTTTTATCCCAGTGAGTAAAAAGTGTCAAAACGTGTTTTTCAGCAGAAATAAACATGTTTCTGCAACTTTGGTCAACCCCATGTAACTTATAGGTCAGGAACAGCATACTTTTCAAAACGTGTTTTTCAGCCCGAAATAAACGTCTTTTTTCAGACTGTTGAATCCCTATGTAACTGGCTGGCTCAGAAGAGCCCACTGGGTCAGCCTTTTATCCCAGTGTGCAAAAAGTGTCAAAACGTGTTTTTCAGCAGAAATAAACATGTTTCTGCAACTTTGGTCAACCCCATGTAAGTTATAGGTCAGGAACAGCACACTTTTCAAAACGTGTTTTTCAGCCCGAAATAAAGACGTTTTTTCAGTCTGTTGAATCCCTATGTAACTGGCTGGCTCAGAACAGCACACTGAGTCAGCCTTTTATCCCAGTGTGTAAAAAGTGTCAAAACGTGTTTTTCAGCAGAAATAAACATGTTTCTGCAATTTTGGTCAACCCCATGTAAGTTATAGGTCAGGAACAGCACACTTTTCAAAACGTGTTTTTCAGCCCGAAATACACGTCTTTTTTCAGACTGTTGAATCCCTATGTAACTGGCTGGCTCAGAAGAGCCCACTGGGTCAGCCTTTTATCCCAGTGTGCAAAAAGTGTCAAAACGTGTTTTTCAGCAGAAATAAACATGTTTCTGCAACTTTGGTAAACCCCATGTAACTTATAGATCAGGAGCAGCACAGTTTTCAAAACGTGTTTTTCAGCCCGAAATAAACACGTTTTTTCAGACTGTTGAATCCCTATGTAACTGGCTGGCTCAGAAGAGCCCACTGAGTCAGCCTTTTACCCCAGTGTGCAAAAAGTGTCAAAACGTGTTTTTCAGCAGAAATAAACATGTTTCTGCAACTTTGGTCAACCCCATGTAACTTATAGGTCAGGAGCAGCACACTTTTCAAAAAGTGTTTTTCAGCCCGAAATAAACACGTTTTTTCAGAGTGTTGAATCCCTATGTAACTGGCTGGCTCAGAACAGCCCACTGAGTCAGCCTTTTATCCCAGTGTGCAAAAAGTGTCAAAACGTGTTTCTCAGCAGAAATAAACATGTTTCTGCAACTTTGGTAAACCCCATGTAACTTATGGGTCAGGAACAGAACACGTTTCAAAACATGTTTTTCAGCCCGAAATAAACGCGTTTTTTCAGACTGTTGAATCCCAATGTATCTGCCTGGCTCAGAAGAGCCCACTGAGTCAGCCCTTAACCCCAGTGTGCAGAAAGTGTCAAAACGTGTTTTTCAGCAGAAATAAACATGTTTCTGCAACTTTGGTCAACCCCATGTAACTTATGGGTCAGGAAAAGCACACTTTTCAAAACGTGTTTTTCAGCCCGAAATAAACACGTTTTTTCAGACTGTTGAATCCCTATGTAACTGGCTGGCTCAGAAGAGCCCACTGAGTCAGCCTTTTATCCCAGTGTGCAAAAAGTGTCAAAACGTGTTTTTCAGCAGAAATAAACATGTTTCTGCAACTTTGGTCAACCCCATGTAACTTATGGGTCAGGAACAGCACACTTTTCAAAACGTGTTTTTCAGGCCGAAATAAACACGTTTTTTCAGACTGTTGAATCCCTATGTAACTGGCTGGCTCAGAAGAGCCCACTGAGTCAGCCTTTTACCCCAGTGTGCAAAAAGTGTCAAAACGTGTTTTTCAGCAGAAATAAACATGTTTCTGCAACTTTGGTCAACCCCATGTAACTTATAGGTCAGGAACAGCACACTTTTCAAAACGTGTTTTTCAGCCCGAAATAAACACGTTTTTTCAGTCTGTTGAATCCCTATGTAACTGGCTGGCTCAGAACAGCCCACTGAGTCAGCCTTTTATCCCAGTGTGTAAAAAGTGTCAAAACGTGTTTTTCAGCAGAAATAAACATGTTTCTGCAACTTTGGTCAACCCCATGTAACTTATAGGTCAGGAACAGCACACTTTTCAAAACGTGTTTTTCAGCCCGAAATACACGTCTTTTTTCAGACTGTTGAATCCCTATGTAACTGGCTGGCTCAGAAGAGCCCACTGGGTCAGCCTTTTATCGCAGTGTGCAAAAAGTGTCAAAACGTGTTTTTCAGCAGAAATAAACATGTTTCTGCAACTTTGGTAAACCCCATGTAACTTATAGATCAGGAGCAGCACAGTTTTCAAAACGTGTTTTTCAGCCCAAAATAAACACGTTTTTTCAGACTGTTGAATCCCTATGTAACTGGCTGGCTCAGAAGAGCCCACTGAGTCAGCCTTTTACCCCAGTGTGCAAAAAGTGTCAAAACGTGTTTTTCAGCAGAAATAAACATGTTTCTGCAACTTTGGTCAACCCCATGTAACTTATAGGTCAGGAGCAGCACACTTTTCAAAAAGTGTTTTTCAGCCTGAAATAAACGTCTTTTCTCAGACTGTTGAATCCCTATGTAACTGGCTGGCTCAGAACAGCCCACTGAGTCAGAATTTTTTCCCAGTGTGCAAAAAGTGTCAAAACGTGTTTTTCAGCAGAAATAAACATGTTTCTGCAACTTTGGTAAACCCCATGTAACTTATGGGTCAGGAACAGAACACGTTTCAAAACATGTTTTTCAGCCCGAAATAAACGCGTTTTTTCAGGCTGTTGAATCCCAATGTATCTGCCTGGCTCAGAAGAGCCCACTGAGTCAGCCTTTTACCCCAGTGTGCAAAAAGTGTCAAAACGTGTTTTTCAGCAGAAATAAACATGTTTCTGCAACTTTGGTCAACCCCATGTAACTTATAGGTCAGGAACAGCACACTTTTCAAAACGTGTTTTTCAGCCCGAAATAAACACGTTTTTTCAGTCTGTTGAATCCCTATGTAACTGGCTGGCTCAGAACAGCCCACTGAGTCAGCCTTTTATCCCAGTGAGTAAAAAGTGTCAAAACGTGTTTTTCAGCAGAAATAAACATGTTTCTGCAACTTTGGTCAACCCCATGTAACTTATAGGTCAGGAACAGCATACTTTTCAAAACGTGTTTTTCAGCCCGAAATAAACGTCTTTTTTCAGACTGTTGAATCCCTATGTAACTGGCTGGCTCAGAAGAGCCCACTGGGTCAGCCTTTTATCCCAGTGTGCAAAAAGTGTCAAAACGTGTTTTTCAGCAGAAATAAACATGTTTCTGCAACTTTGGTCAACCCCATGTAACTTATAGGTCAGGAACAGCACACTTTTCAAAACGTGTTTTTCAGCCCGAAATAAAGACGTTTTTTCAGTCTGTTGAATCCCTATGTAACTGGCTGGCTCAGAACAGCACACTGAGTCAGCCTTTTATCCCAGTGTGTAAAAAGTGTCAAAACGTGTTTTTCAGCAGAAATAAACATGTTTCTGCAATTTTGGTCAACCCCATGTAAGTTATAGGTCAGGAACAGCACACTTTTCAAAACGTGTTTTTCAGCCCGAAATACACGTCTTTTTTCAGACTGTTGAATCCCTATGTAACTGGCTGGCTCAGACGAGCCCACTGGGTCAGCCTTTTATCCCAGTGTGCAAAAAGTGTCAAAACGTGTTTTTCAGCAGAAATAAACATGTTTCTGCAACTTTGGTAAACCCCATGTAACTTATAGATCAGGAGCAGCACAGTTTTCAAAACGTGTTTTTCAGCCCGAAATAAACACGTTTTTTCAGACTGTTGAATCCCTATGTAACTGGCTGGCTCAGAAGAGCCCACTGAGTCAGCCTTTTACCCCAGTGTGCAAAAAGTGTCAAAACGTGTTTTTCAGCAGAAATAAACATGTTTCTGCAACTTTGGTAAACCCCATGTAACTTATAGATCAGGAGCAGCACAGTTTTCAAAACGTGTTTTTCAGCCCGAAATAAACACGTTTTTTCAGACTGTTGGATCCCTATGTAACTGGCTGGCTCAGAACAGCCCACTGAGTCAGCCTTTTATCCCAGTGTGTAAAAAGTGTCAAAACGTGTTTTTCAGCAGAAATAAACATGTTTCTGCAACTTTGGTCAACCCCATGTAACTTATAGGTCAGGAACAGCACACTTTTCAAAACGTGTTTTTCAGCCCGAAATAAACGTCTTTTTTCAGACTGTTGAATCCCTATGTAACTGGCTGGCTCAGAAGAGCCCACTGGGTCAGCCTTTTATCCCAGTGTGCAAAAAGTGTCAAAACGTGTTTTTCAGCAGAAATAAACATGTTTCTGCAACTTTGGTCAACCCCATGTAACTTATAGGTCAGGAACAGCACACTTTTCAAAACGTGTTTTTCAGCCCGAAATAAACACGTTTTTTCAGTCTGTTGAATCCCTATGTAACTGGCTGGCTCAGAACAGCCCACTGAGTCAGCCTTTTATCCCAGTGTGTAAAAAGTGTCAAAACGTGTTTTTCAGCAGAAATAAACATGTTTCTGCAACTTTGGTCAACCCCATGTAACTTATAGGTCAGGAACAGCACACTTTTCAAAACGTGTTTTTCAGCCCGAAATACACGTCTTTTTTCAGACTGTTGAATCCCTATGTAACTGGCTGGCTCAGAAGAGCCCACTGGGTCAGCCTTTTATCCCAGTGTGCAAAAAGTGTCAAAACGTGTTTTTCAGCAGAAATAAACATGTTTCTGCAACTTTGGTAAACCCCATGTAACTTATAGATCAGGAGCAGCACAGTTTTCAAAACGTGTTTTTCAGCCGGAAATAAACACGTTTTTTCAGACTGTTGAATCCCTATGTAACTGGCTGGCTCAGAAGAGCCCACTGAGTCAGCCTTTTACCCCAGTGTGCAAAAAGTGTCAAAACGTGTTTTTCAGCAGAAATAAACATGTTTCTGCAACTTTGGTCAACCCCATGTAACTTATAGGTCAGGAGCAGCACACTTTTCAAAAAGTGTTTTTCAGCCCGAAATAAACACGTTTTTTCAGAGTGTTGAATCCCTATGTAACTGGCTGGCTCAGAACAGCCCACTGAGTCAGCCTTTTATCCCAGTGTGCAAAAAGTGTCAAAACGTGTTTCTCAGCAGAAATAAACATGTTTCTGCAACTTTGGTAAACCCCATGTAACTTATGGGTCAGGAACAGAACACGTTTCAAAACATGTTTTTCAGCCCGAAATAAACGCGTTTTTTCAGACTGTTGAATCCCAATGTATCTGCCTGGCTCAGAAGAGCCCACTGAGTCAGCCCTTAACCCCAGTGTGCAGAAAGTGTCAAAACGTGTTTTTCAGCAGAAATAAACATGTTTCAGCAACTTTGGTCAACCCCATGTAACTTATGGGTCAGGAAAAGCACACTTTTCAAAACGTGTTTTTCAGCCCGAAATAAACACGTTTTTTCAGACTGTTGAATCCCTATGTAACTGGCTGGCTCAGAAGAGCCCACTGAGTCAGCCTTTTATCCCAGTGTGCAAAAAGTGTCAAAACGTGTTTTTCAGCAGAAATAAACATGTTTCTGCAACTTTGGTCAACCCCATGTAACTTATGGGTCAGGAACAGCACACTTTTCAAAACGTGTTTTTCAGCGCGAAATAAACACGTTTTTTCAGACTGTTGAATCCCTATGTAACTGGCTGGCTCAGAAGAGCCCACTGAGTCAGCCTTTTACCCCAGTGTGCAAAAAGTGTCAAAACGTGTTTTTCAGCAGAAATAAACATGTTTCTGCAACTTTGGTCAACCCCATGTAACTTATAGGTCAGGAACAGCACACTTTTCAAAACGTGTTTTTCAGCCCGAAATAAACACTTTTTTTCAGTCTGTTGAATCCCTGTGTAACTGGCTGGCTCAGAACAGCCCACTGAGTCAGCCTTTTATCCAGTGTGTAAAAAGTGTCAAAACGTGTTTTTCAGCAGAAATAAACATGTTTCTGCAACTTTGGTCAACCCCATGTAACTTATAGGTCAGGAACAGCACACTTTTCAAAACGTGTTTTTCAGCCCAAAATAAACGTCTTTTTTCAGACTGTTGAATCCCTATGTAACTGGCTGGCTCAGAAGAGCCCACTGGGTCAGCCTTTTATCATAGTGTGCAAAAAGTGTCAAAACGTGTTTTTCAGCAGAAATAAACATGTTTCTGCAACTTTGGTAAACCCCATGTAACTTATAGATCAGGAGCAGCACAGTTTTCAAAACGTGTTTTTCAGCCCGAAATAAACACGTTTTTTCAGACTGTTGGATCCCTATGTAACTGGCTGGCTCAGAACAGCCCACTGAGTCAGCCTTTTATCCCAGTGTGCAAAAAGTGTCAAAACGTGTTTTTCAGCAGAAATAAACATGTTTCTGCAACTTTGGTCAACCCCATGTAACTTATGGGTCAGGAACAGCACACTTTTCAAAACGTGTTTTTCAGCCCGAAATAAACACGTTTTTTCAGACTGTTGAATCCCTATGTAACTGGCAGGCTCAGAAGAGCCCTCTGAGTCAGCCTTTTACCCCAGTGTGCAAAAAGTGTCAAAACGTGTTTTTCAGCCCGAAATAAACACGTTTTTTCAGACTGTTGAATCCCTATGTAACTGGCAGGCTCAGAAGAGCCCACTAAGTCAGCCTTTTACCCCAGTGTGCAAAAAGTGTCAAAACGTGTTTTTCAGCAGAAATAAACATGTTTCTGCAACTTTGGTCAACCCCATGTAACTTATAGGTCAGGAGCAGCACACTTTTCAAAAAGTGTTTTTCAGCCCGAAATAAACGTCTTTTCTCAGACTGTTGAATCCCTATGTAACTGGCTGGCTCAGAACAGCCCACTGAGTCAGAATTTTTTCCCAGTGTGCAAAAAGTGTCAAAACGTGTTTTTCAGCAGAAATAAACATGTTTCTGCAACTTTGGTAAACCCCATGTAACTTATGGGTCAGGAACAGAACACGTTTCAAAACATGTTTTTCAGCCCGAAATAAACGCGTTTTTTCAGACTGTTGAATCCCAATGTATCTGCCTGGCTCAGAAGAGTCCACTGAGTCAGCCCTTAACCCCAGTGTGCAGAAAGTGTCAAAACGTGTTTTTCAGCAGAAATAAACATGTTTCTGCAACTTTGGTCAACCCCATGTAACTTATAGGTCAGGAACAGCACACTTTTCAAAACGTGTTTTTCAGCCCGAAATAAACGTCTTTTTTCAGACTGTTGAATCCCTATGTAACTGGCTGGCTCAGAAGAGCCCACTGGGTCAGCCTTTTATCACAGTGTGCAAAAAGTGTCAAAACGTGTTTTTCAGCAGAAATAAACATGTTTCTGCAACTTTGGTAAACCCCATGTAACTTATAGATCAGGAGCAGCACAGTTTTCAAAACGTGTTTTTCAGCCCGAAATAAACACGTTTTTTCAGACTGTTGAATCCCTATGTTACTGGCTGGCTCAGAAGAGCCCACTGAGTCAGCCTTTTATCACAGTGTGCAAAAAGTGTCAAAACGTGTTTTTCAGCAGAAATAAACATGTTTCTGCAACTTTGGTCAACCCCATGTAACTTATGGGTCAGGAACAGCACACTTTTCAAAACGTGTTTTTCAGCCCGAAATAAACACGTTTTTTCAGACTGTTGAATCCCTATGTAACTGGCTGGCTCAGAAGAGCCCACTGAGTCAGCCTTTTACCCCAGTGTGCAAAAAGTGTCAAAACGTGTTTTTCAGCAGAAATAAACATGTTTCTGCAACTTTGGTCAACCCCATGTAACTTATAGGTCAGGAACAGCACACTTTTCAAAACGTGTTTTTCAGCCCGAAATAAACACGTTTTTTCAGTCTGTTGAATCCCTATGTAACTGGCTGGCTCAGAACAGCCCACTGAGTCAGCCTTTTATCCCAGTGTGTAAAAAGTGTCAAAACGTGTTTTTCAGCAGAAATAAACATGTTTCTGCAACTTTGGTCAACCCCATGTAACTTATAGGTCAGGAACAGCACACTTTTCAAAACGTGTTTTTCAGCCCGAAATAAACGTCTTTTTTCAGACTGTTGAATCCCTATGTAACTGGCTGGCTCAGAAGAGCCCACTGGGTCAGCCTTTTATCCCAGTGTGCAAAAAGTGTCAAAACGTGTTTTTCAGCAGAAATAAACATGTTTCTGCAACTTTGGTCAACCCCATGTAACTTATAGGTCAGGAACAGCACACTTTTCAAAACGTGTTTTTCAGCCCGAAATAAACACGTTTTTTCAGTCTGTTGAATCCCTATGTAACTGGCTGGCTCAGAACAGCCCACTGAGTCAGCCTTTTATCCCAGTGTGTAAAAAGTGTCAAAACGTGTTTTTCAGCAGAAATAAACATGTTTCTGCAACTTTGGTCAACCCCATGTAACTTATAGGTCAGGAACAGCACACTTTTCAAAACGTGTTTTTCAGCCCGAAATAAACGTCTTTTTTCAGACTGTTGAATCCCTATGTAACTGGCTGGCTCAGAAGAGCCCACTGGGTCAGCCTTTTATCCCAGTGTGCAAAAAGTGTCAAAACGTGTTTTTCAGCAGAAATAAACATGTTTCTGCAACTTTGGTAAACCCCATGTAACTTATAGATCAGGAGCAGCACAGTTTTCAAAACGTGTTTTTCAGCCCGAAATAAACACGTTTTTTCAGACTGTTGAATCCCTATGTAACTGGCTGGCTCAGAAGAGCCCACTGAGTCAGCCTTTTACCCCAGTGTGCAAAAAGTGTCAAAACGTGTTTTTCAGCAGAAATAAACATGTTTCTGCAACTTTGGTCAACCCCATGTAACTTATAGGTCAGGAGCAGCACACTTTTCAAAAAGTGTTTTTCAGCCCGAAATAAACACGTTTTTTCAGAGTGTTGAATCCCTATGTAACTGGCTGGCTCAGAACAGCCCACTGAGTCAGCCTTTTATCCCAGTGTGCAAAAAGTGTCAAAACGTGTTTCTCAGCAGAAATAAACATGTTTCTGCAACTTTGGTAAACCCCATGTAACTTATGGGTCAGGAACAGAACACGTTTCAAAACATGTTTTTCAGCCCGAAATAAACGCGTTTTTTCAGACTGTTGAATCCCAATGTATCTGCCTGGCTCAGAAGAGCCCACTGAGTCAGCCCTTAACCCCAGTGTGCAGAAAGTGTCAAAACGTGTTTTTCAGCAGAAATAAACATGTTTCTGCAACTTTGGTCAACCCCATGTAACTTATGGGTCAGGAAAAGCACACTTTTCAAAACGTGTTTTTCAGCCCGAAATAAACACGTTTTTTCAGACTGTTGAATCCCTATGTAACTGGCTGGCTCAGAAGAGCCCACTGAGTCAGCCTTTTATCCCAGTGTGCAAAAAGTGTCAAAACGTGTTTTTCAGCAGAAATAAACATGTTTCTGCAACTTTGGTCAACCCCATGTAACTTATAGGTCAGGAACAGCACACTTTTCAAAACGTGTTTTTCAGCCCGAAATAAACACTTTTTTTCAGTCTGTTGAATCCCTGTGTAACTGGCTGGCTCAGAACAGCCCACTGAGTCAGCCTTTTATCCCAGTGTGTAAAAAGTGTCAAAACGTGTTTTTCAGCAGAAATAAACATGTTTCTGCAACTTTGGTCAACCCCATGTAACTTATAGGTCAGGAACAGCACACTTTTCAAAACGTGTTTTTCAGCCCGAAATAAACGTCTTTTTTCAGACTGTTGAATCCCTATGTAACTGGCTGGCTCAGAAGAGCCCACTGGGTCAGCCTTTTATCACAGTGTGCAAAAAGTGTCAAAACGTGTTTTTCAGCAGAAATAAACATGTTTCTGCAACTTTGGTCAACCCCATGTAACTTATGGGTCAGGAACAGCACACTTTTCAAAACGTGTTTTTCAGCCCGAAATAAACACGTTTTTTCAGACTGTTGAATCCCTATGTAACTGGCAGGCTCAGAAGAGCCCACTGAGTCAGCCTTTTACCCCAGTGTGCAAAAAGTGTCAAAACGTGTTTTTCAGCAGAAATAAACATGTTTCTGCAACTTTGGTAAACCCCATGTAACTTATGGGTTAGGAACAGCACACTTTTCAAAACGTGTTTTTCAGCCCGAAATAAACACGTTTTTTCAGAGTGTTGAATCCCTATGTAACTGGCTGGCTCAGAACAGCCCACTGAGTCAGCCTTTTACCCCAGTGTGCAAAAAGTGTCAAAACGTGTTTTTCAGCAGAAATAAACATGTTTCTGCAACTTTGGTAAACCCCATGTAACTTATGGGTTAGGAACAGCACACTTTTCAAAACGTGTTTTTCAGCCCGAAATAAACACGTTTTTTCAGTCTGTTGAATCCCTGTGTAACTGGCTGGCTCAGAACAGCCCACTGAGTCAGCCTTTTATCCCAGTGTGTAAAAAGTGTCAAAACGTGTTTTTCAGCAGAAATAAACATGTTTCTGCAACTTTGGTCAACCCCATGTAACTTATAGGTCAGGAACAGCACACTTTTCAAAACGTGTTTTTCAGCCCGAAATAAACGTCTTTTTTCAGACTGTTGAATCCCTATGTAACTGGCTGGCTCAGAAGAGCCCACTGAGTCAGCCTTTTACCCCAGTGTGCAGAAAGTGTCAAAACGTGTTTTTCAGCAGAAATAAACATGTTTCTGCAACTTTGGTCAACCCCATGTAACTTATGGGTCAGGAAAAGCACACTTTTCAAAACGTGTTTTTCAGCCCGAAATAAACACGTTTTTTCAGACTGTTGAATCCCTATGTAACTGGCTGGCTCAGAAGAGCCCACTGAGTCAGCCTTTTACCCCAGTGTGCAAAAAGTGTCAAAACGTGTTTTTCAGCAGAAATAAACATGTTTCTGCAACTTTGGTAAACCCCATGTAACTTATAGATCAGGAGCAGCACAGTTTTCAAAACGTGTTTTTCAGCCGGAAATAAACACGTTTTTTCAGACTGTTGAATCCCTATGTAACTGGCTGGCTCAGAAGAGCCCACTGAGTCAGCCTTTTACCCCAGTGTGCAAAAAGTGTCAAAACGTGTTTTTCAGCAGAAATAAACATGTTTCTGCAACTTTGGTCAACCCCATGTAACTTATAGGTCAGGAGCAGCACACTTTTCAAAAAGTGTTTTTCAGCCCGAAATAAACACGTTTTTTCAGAGTGTTGAATCCCTATGTAACTGGCTGGCTCAGAACAGCCCACTGAGTCAGCCTTTTATCCCAGTGTGCAAAAAGTGTCAAAACGTGTTTCTCAGCAGAAATAAACATGTTTCTGCAACTTTGGTAAACCCCATGTAACTTATGGGTCAGGAACAGAACACGTTTCAAAACATGTTTTTCAGCCCGAAATAAACGCGTTTTTTCAGACTGTTGAATCCCAATGTATCTGCCTGGCTCAGAAGAGCCCACTGAGTCAGCCCTTAACCCCAGTGTGCAGAAAGTGTCAAAACGTGTTTTTCAGCAGAAATAAACATGTTTCTGCAACTTTGGTCAACCCCATGTAACTTATGGGTCAGGAAAAGCACACTTTTCAAAACGTGTTTTTCAGCCCGAAATAAACACGTTTTTTCAGACTGTTGAATCCCTATGTAACTGGCTGGCTCAGAAGAGCCCACTGAGTCAGCCTTTTATCCCAGTGTGCAAAAAGTGTCAAAACGTGTTTTTCAGCAGAAATAAACATGTTTCTGCAACTTTGGTCAACCCCATGTAACTTATGGGTCAGGAACAGCACACTTTTCAAAACGTGTTTTTCAGCCCGAAATAAACACGTTTTTTCAGACTGTTGAATCCCTATGTAACTGGCTGGCTCAGAAGAGCCCACTGAGTCAGCCTTTTACCCCAGTGTGCAAAAAGTGTCAAAACGTGTTTTTCAGCAGAAATAAACATGTTTCTGCAACTTTGGTCAACCCCATGTAACTTATAGGTCAGGAACAGCACACTTTTCAAAACGTGTTTTTCAGCCCGAAATAAACACTTTTTTTCAGTCTGTTGAATCCCTGTGTAACTGGCTGGCTCAGAACAGCCCACTGAGTCAGCCTTTTATCCAGTGTGTAAAAAGTGTCAAAACGTGTTTTTCAGCAGAAATAAACATGTTTCTGCAACTTTGGTCAACCCCATGTAACTTATAGGTCAGGAACAGCACACTTTTCAAAACGTGTTTTTCAGCCCGAAATAAACGTCTTTTTTCAGACTGTTGAATCCCTATGTAACTGGCTGGCTCAGAAGAGCCCACTGGGTCAGCCTTTTATCACAGTGTGCAAAAAGTGTCAAAACGTGTTTTTCAGCAGAAATAAACATGTTTCTGCAACTTTGGTAAACCCCATGTAACTTATAGATCAGGAGCAGCACAGTTTTCAAAACGTGTTTTTCAGCCCGAAATAAACACGTTTTTTCAGACTGTTGGATCCCTATGTAACTGGCTGGCTCAGAACAGCACACTGAGTCAGCCTTTTATCCCAGTGTGTAAAAAGTGTCAAAACGTGTTTTTCAGCAGAAATAAACATGTTTCTGCAACTTTGGTCAACCCCATGTAACTTATAGGTCAGGAACAGCACACTTTTCAAAACGTGTTTTTCAGCCCGAAATAAACGTCTTTTTTCAGACTGTTGAATCCCTATGTAACTGGCTGGCTCAGAAGAGCCCACTGGGTCAGCCTTTTATCCCAGTGTGCAAAAAGTGTCAAAACGTGTTTTTCAGCAGAAATAAACATGTTTCTGCAACTTTGGTCAACCCCATGTAACTTATAGGTCAGGAACAGCACACTTTTCAAAACGTGTTTTTCAGCCCGAAATAAACACGTTTTTTCAGTCTGTTGAATCCCTATGTAACTGGCTGGCTCAGAACAGCCCACTGAGTCAGCCTTTTATCCCAGTGTGTAAAAAGTGTCAAAACGTGTTTTTCAGCAGAAATAAACATGTTTCTGCAACTTTGGTCAACCCCATGTAACTTATAGGTCAGGAACAGCACACTTTTCAAAACGTGTTTTTCAGCCCGAAATACACGTCTTTTTTCAGACTGTTGAATCCCTATGTAACTGGCTGGCTCAGAAGAGCCCACTGAGTCAGCCTTTTACCCCAGTGTGCAAAAAGTGTCAAAACGTGTTTTTCAGCAGAAATAAACATGTTTCTGCAACTTTGGTCAACCCCATGTAACTTATAGGTCAGGAGCAGCACACTTTTCAAAAAGTGTTTTTCAGCCCGAAATAAACACGTTTTTTCAGAGTGTTGAATCCCTATGTAACTGGCTGGCTCAGAACAGCCCACTGAGTCAGCCTTTTATCCCAGTGTGCAAAAAGTGTCAAAACGTGTTTCTCAGCAGAAATAAACATGTTTCTGCAACTTTGGTAAACCCCATGTAACTTATGGGTCAGGAACAGAACACGTTTCAAAACATGTTTTTCAGCCCGAAATAAACGCGTTTTTTCAGACTGTTGAATCCCAATGTATCTGCCTGGCTCAGAAGAGCCCACTGAGTCAGCCCTTAAACCCAGTGTGCAGAAAGTGTCAAAACGTGTTTTTCAGCAGAAATAAACATGTTTCTGCAACTTTGGTCAACCCCATGTAACTTATGGGTCAGGAAAAGCACACTTTTCAAAACGTGTTTTTCAGCCCGAAATAAACACGTTTTTTCAGACTGTTGAATCCCTATGTAACTGGCTGGCTCAGAAGAGCCCACTGAGTCAGCCTTTTATCCCAGTGTGCAAAAAGTGTCAAAACGTGTTTTTCAGCAGAAATAAACATGTTTCTGCAACTTTGGTCAACCCCATGTAACTTATGGGTCAGGAACAGCACACTTTTCAAAACGTGTTTTTCAGCCCGAAATAAACACGTTTTTTCAGACTGTTGAATCCCTATGTAACTGGCTGGCTCAGAAGAGCCCACTGAGTCAGCCTTTTACCCCAGTGTGCAAAAAGTGTCAAAACGTGTTTTTCAGCAGAAATAAACATGTTTCTGCAACTTTGGTCAACCCCATGTAACTTATAGGTCAGGAACAGCACACTTTTCAAAACGTGTTTTTCAGCCCGAAATAAACACTTTTTTTCAGTCTGTTGAATCCCTGTGTAACTGGCTGGCTCAGAACAGCCCACTGAGTCAGCCTTTTATCCAGTGTGTAAAAAGTGTCAAAACGTGTTTTTCAGCAGAAATAAACATGTTTCTGCAACTTTGGTCAACCCCATGTAACTTATAGGTCAGGAACAGCACACTTTTCAAAACGTGTTTTTCAGCCCGAAATAAACGTCTTTTTTCAGACTGTTGAATCCCTATGTAACTGGCTGGCTCAGAAGAGCCCACTGGGTCAGCCTTTTATCCCAGTGTGCAAAAAGTGTCAAAACGTGTTTTTCAGCAGAAATAAACATGTTTCTGCAACTTTGGTCAACCCCATGTAACTTATGGGTCAGGAAAAGCACACTTTTCAAAACGTGTTTTTCAGCCCGAAATAAACACGTTTTTTCAGACTGTTGAATCCCTATGTAACTGGCTGGCTCAGAAGAGCCCACTGAGTCAGCCTTTTACCCCAGTGTGCAAAAAGTGTCAAAACGTGTTTTTCAGCAGAAATAAACATGTTTCTGCAACTTTGGTAAACCCCATGTAACTTATAGATCAGGAGCAGCACAGTTTTCAAAACGTGTTTTTCAGCCGGAAATAAACACGTTTTTTCAGACTGTTGAATCCCTATGTAACTGGCTGGCTCAGAAGAGCCCACTGAGTCAGCCTTTTACCCCAGTGTGCAAAAAGTGTCAAAACGTGTTTTTCAGCAGAAATAAACATGTTTCTGCAACTTTGGTCAACCCCATGTAACTTATAGGTCAGGAGCAGCACACTTTTCAAAAAGTGTTTTTCAGCCCGAAATAAACACGTTTTTTCAGAGTGTTGAATCCCTATGTAACTGGCTGGCTCAGAACAGCCCACTGAGTCAGCCTTTTATCCCAGTGTGCAAAAAGTGTCAAAACGTGTTTCTCAGCAGAAATAAACATGTTTCTGCAACTTTGGTAAACCCCATGTAACTTATGGGTCAGGAACAGAACACGTTTCAAAACATGTTTTTCAGCCCGAAATAAACGCGTTTTTTCAGACTGTTGAATCCCAATGTATCTGCCTGGCTCAGAAGAGCCCACTGAGTCAGCCCTTAACCCCAGTGTGCAGAAAGTGTCAAAACGTGTTTTTCAGCAGAAATAAACATGTTTCTGCAACTTTGGTCAACCCCATGTAACTTATGGGTCAGGAAAAGCACACTTTTCAAAACGTGTTTTTCAGCCCGAAATAAACACGTTTTTTCAGACTGTTGAATCCCTATGTAACTGGCTGGCTCAGAAGAGCCCACTGAGTCAGCCTTTTATCCCAGTGTGCAAAAAGTGTCAAAACGTGTTTTTCAGCAGAAATAAACATGTTTCTGCAACTTTGGTCAACCCCATGTAACTTATAGGTCAGGAACAGCACACTTTTCAAAACGTGTTTTTCAGCCCGAAATAAACACGTTTTTTCAGACTGTTGAATCCCTATGTAACTGGCTGGCTCAGAAGAGCCCACTGAGTCAGCCTTTTACCCCAGTGTGCAAAAAGTGTCAAAACGTGTTTTTCAGCAGAAATAAACATGTTTCTGCAACTTTGGTCAACCCCATGTAACTTATAGGTCAGGAACAGCACACTTTTCAAAACGTGTTTTTCAGCCCGAAATAAACACGTTTTTTCAGTCTGTTGAATCCCTATGTAACTGGCTAACTCAGAACAGCCCACTGAGTCAGCCTTTTATCCCAGTGTGTAAAAAGTGTCAAAACGTGTTTTTCAGCAGAAATAAACACGTTTTTTCAGTCTGTTGAATCCCTGTGTAACTGGCTGGCTCAGAACAGCCCACTGAGTCAGCCTTTTATCCCAGTGTGCAAAAAGTGTCAAAACGTGTTTTTCAGCAGAAATAAACGTTTCTGCAACTTTGGTAAACCCCATGTAACTTATAGATCAGGAGCAGCACAGTTTTCAAAACGTGTTTTTCAGCCCGAAATAAACACTTTTTTTCAGTCTGTTGAATCCCTGTGTAACTGGCTGGCTCAGAACAGCCCACTGAGTCAGCCTTTTATCCAGTGTGTAAAAAGTGTCAAAACGTGTTTTTCAGCAGAAATAAACATGTTTCTGCAACTTTGGTCAACCCCATGTAACTTATAGGTCAGGAACAGCACACTTTTCAAAACGTGTTTTTCAGCCCGAAATAAACGTCTTTTTTCAGACTGTTGAATCCCTATGTAACTGGCTGGCTCAGAAGAGCCCACTGGGTCAGCCTTTTATCCCAGTGTGCAAAAAGTGTCAAAACGTGTTTTTCAGCAGAAATAAACATGTTTCTGCAACTTTGGTCAACCCCATGTAACTTATGGGTCAGGAAAAGCACACTTTTCAAAACGTGTTTTTCAGCCCGAAATAAACACGTTTTTTCAGACTGTTGAATCCCTATGTAACTGGCTGGCTCAGAAGAGCCCACTGAGTCAGCCTTTTACCCCAGTGTGCAAAAAGTGTCAAAACGTGTTTTTCAGCAGAAATAAACATGTTTCTGCAACTTTGGTAAACCCCATGTAACTTATAGATCAGGAGCAGCACAGTTTTCAAAACGTGTTTTTCAGCCGGAAATAAACACGTTTTTTCAGACTGTTGAATCCCTATGTAACTGGCTGGCTCAGAAGAGCCCACTGAGTCAGCCTTTTACCCCAGTGTGCAAAAAGTGTCAAAACGTGTTTTTCAGCAGAAATAAACATGTTTCTGCAACTTTGGTCAACCCCATGTAACTTATAGGTCAGGAGCAGCACACTTTTCAAAAAGTGTTTTTCAGCCCGAAATAAACACGTTTTTTCAGAGTGTTGAATCCCTATGTAACTGGCTGGCTCAGAACAGCCCACTGAGTCAGCCTTTTATCCCAGTGTGCAAAAAGTGTCAAAACGTGTTTTTCAGCAGAAATAAACATGTTTCTGCAACTTTGGTCAACCCCATGTAACTTATAGGTCAGGAACAGCACACTTTTCAAAACGTGTTTTTCAGCCCGAAATAAACACGTTTTTTCAGACTGTTGAATCCCTATGTAACTGGCTGGCTCAGAAGAGCCCACTGAGTCAGCCTTTTACCCCAGTGTGCAAAAAGTGTCAAAACGTGTTTTTCAGCAGAAATAAACATGTTTCTGCAACTTTGGTCAACCCCATGTAACTTATAGGTCAGGAACAGCACACTTTTCAAAACGTGTTTTTCAGCCCGAAATAAACACGTTTTTTCAGTCTGTTGAATCCCTATGTAACTGGCTAACTCAGAACAGCCCACTGAGTCAGCCTTTTATCCCAGTGTGTAAAAAGTGTCAAAACGTGTTTTTCAGCAGAAATAAACACGTTTTTTCAGTCTGTTGAATCCCTGTGTAACTGGCTGGCTCAGAACAGCCCACTGAGTCAGCCTTTTATCCCAGTGTGCAAAAAGTGTCAAAACGTGTTTTTCAGCAGAAATAAACGTTTCTGCAACTTTGGTAAACCCCATGTAACTTATAGATCAGGAGCAGCACAGTTTTCAAAACGTGTTTTTCAGCCCGAAATAAACACTTTTTTTCAGTCTGTTGAATCCCTGTGTAACTGGCTGGCTCAGAACAGCCCACTGAGTCAGCCTTTTATCCAGTGTGTAAAAAGTGTCAAAACGTGTTTTTCAGCAGAAATAAACATGTTTCTGCAACTTTGGTCAACCCCATGTAACTTATAGGTCAGGAACAGCACACTTTTCAAAACGTGTTTTTCAGCCCGAAATAAACGTCTTTTTTCAGACTGTTGAATCCCTATGTAACTGGCTGGCTCAGAAGAGCCCACTGGGTCAGCCTTTTATCCCAGTGTGCAAAAAGTGTCAAAACGTGTTTTTCAGCAGAAATAAACATGTTTCTGCAACTTTGGTCAACCCCATGTAACTTATGGGTCAGGAAAAGCACACTTTTCAAAACGTGTTTTTCAGCCCGAAATAAACACGTTTTTTCAGACTGTTGAATCCCTATGTAACTGGCTGGCTCAGAAGAGCCCACTGAGTCAGCCTTTTACCCCAGTGTGCAAAAAGTGTCAAAACGTGTTTTTCAGCAGAAATAAACATGTTTCTGCAACTTTGGTAAACCCCATGTAACTTATAGATCAGGAGCAGCACAGTTTTCAAAACGTGTTTTTCAGCCGGAAATAAACACGTTTTTTCAGACTGTTGAATCCCTATGTAACTGGCTGGCTCAGAAGAGCCCACTGAGTCAGCCTTTTACCCCAGTGTGCAAAAAGTGTCAAAACGTGTTTTTCAGCAGAAATAAACATGTTTCTGCAACTTTGGTCAACCCCATGTAACTTATAGGTCAGGAGCAGCACACTTTTCAAAAAGTGTTTTTCAGCCCGAAATAAACACGTTTTTTCAGAGTGTTGAATCCCTATGTAACTGGCTGGCTCAGAACAGCCCACTGAGTCAGCCTTTTATCCCAGTGTGCAAAAAGTGTCAAAACGTGTTTCTCAGCAGAAATAAACATGTTTCTGCAACTTTGGTAAACCCCATGTAACTTATGGGTCAGGAACAGAACACGTTTCAAAACATGTTTTTCAGCCCGAAATAAACGCGTTTTTTCAGACTGTTGAATCCCAATGTATCTGCCTGGCTCAGAAGAGCCCACTGAGTCAGCCCTTAACCCCAGTGTGCAGAAAGTGTCAAAACGTGTTTTTCAGCAGAAATAAACATGTTTCTGCAACTTTGGTCAACCCCATGTAACTTATGGGTCAGGAAAAGCACACTTTTCAAAACGTGTTTTTCAGCCCGAAATAAACACGTTTTTTCAGACTGTTGAATCCCTATGTAACTGGCTGGCTCAGAAGAGCCCACTGAGTCAGCCTTTTATCCCAGTGTGCAAAAAGTGTCAAAACGTGTTTTTCAGCAGAAATAAACATGTTTCTGCAACTTTGGTCAACCCCATGTAACTTATGGGTCAGGAACAGCACACTTTTCAAAACGTGTTTTTCAGCCCGAAATAAACACGTTTTTTCAGACTGTTGAATCCCTATGTAACTGGCTGGCTCAGAAGAGCCCACTGAGTCAGCCTTTTACCCCAGTGTGCAAAAAGTGTCAAAACGTGTTTTTCAGCAGAAATAAACATGTTTCTGCAACTTTGGTCAACCCCATGTAACTTATAGGTCAGGAACAGCACACTTTTCAAAACGTGTTTTTCAGCCCGAAATAAACACTTTTTTTCAGTCTGTTGAATCCCTGTGTAACTGGCTGGCTCAGAACAGCCCACTGAGTCAGCCTTTTATCCAGTGTGTAAAAAGTGTCAAAACGTGTTTTTCAGCAGAAATAAATATGTTTCTGCAACTTTGGTCAACCCCATGTAACTTATAGGTCAGGAACAGCACACTTTTCAAAACGTGTTTTTCAGCCCGAAATAAACGTCTTTTTTCAGACTGTTGAATCCCTATGTAACTGGCTGGCTCAGAAGAGCCCACTGGGTCAGCCTTTTATCACAGTGTGCAAAAAGTGTCAAAACGTGTTTTTCAGCAGAAATAAACATGTTTCTGCAACTTTGGTAAACCCCATGTAACTTATAGATCAGGAGCAGCACAGTTTTCAAAACGTGTTTTTCAGCCCGAAATAAACACGTTTTTTCAGACTGTTGGATCCCTATGTAACTGGCTGGCTCAGAACAGCACACTGAGTCAGCCTTTTATCCCAGTGTGTAAAAAGTGTCAAAACGTGTTTTTCAGCAGAAATAAACATGTTTCTGCAACTTTGGTCAACCCCATGTAACTTATAGGTCAGGAACAGCACACTTTTCAAAACGTGTTTTTCAGCCCGAAATAAACGTCTTTTTTCAGACTGTTGAATCCCTATGTAACTGGCTGGCTCAGAAGAGCCCACTGGGTCAGCCTTTTATCCCAGTGTGCAAAAAGTGTCAAAACGTGTTTTTCAGCAGAAATAAACATGTTTCTGCAACTTTGGTCAACCCCATGTAACTTATAGGTCAGGAACAGCACACTTTTCAAAACGTGTTTTTCAGCCCGAAATAAACACGTTTTTTCAGTCTGTTGAATCCCTATGTAACTGGCTGGCTCAGAACAGCCCACTGAGTCAGCCTTTTATCCCAGTGTGTAAAAAGTGTCAAAACGTGTTTTTCAGCAGAAATAAACATGTTTCTGCAACTTTGGTCAACCCCATGTAACTTATAGGTCAGGAACAGCACACTTTTCAAAACGTGTTTTTCAGCCCGAAATACACGTCTTTTTTCAGACTGTTGAATCCCTATGTAACTGGCTGGCTCAGAAGAGCCCACTGAGTCAGCCTTTTACCCCAGTGTGCAAAAAGTGTCAAAACGTGTTTTTCAGCAGAAATAAACATGTTTCTGCAACTTTGGTAAACCCCATGTAACTTATAGATCAGGAGCAGCACAGTTTTCAAAACGTGTTTTTCAGCCGGAAATAAACACGTTTTTTCAGACTGTTGAATCCCTATGTAACTGGCTGGCTCAGAAGAGCCCACTGAGTCAGCCTTTTACCCCAGTGTGCAAAAAGTGTCAAAACGTGTTTTTCAGCAGAAATAAACATGTTTCTGCAACTTTGGTCAACCCCATGTAACTTATAGGTCAGGAGCAGCACACTTTTCAAAAAGTGTTTTTCAGCCCGAAATAAACACGTTTTTTCAGAGTGTTGAATCCCTATGTAACTGGCTGGCTCAGAACAGCCCACTGAGTCAGCCTTTTATCCCAGTGTGCAAAAAGTGTCAAAACGTGTTTCTCAGCAGAAATAAACATGTTTCTGCAACTTTGGTAAACCCCATGTAACTTATGGGTCAGGAACAGAACACGTTTCAAAACATGTTTTTCAGCCCGAAATAAACGCGTTTTTTCAGACTGTTGAATCCCAATGTATCTGCCTGGCTCAGAAGAGCCCACTGAGTCAGCCCTTAACCCCAGTGTGCAGAAAGTGTCAAAACGTGTTTTTCAGCAGAAATAAACATGTTTCTGCAACTTTGGTCAACCCCATGTAACTTATGGGTCAGGAAAAGCACACTTTTCAAAACGTGTTTTTCAGCCCGAAATAAACACGTTTTTTCAGACTGTTGAATCCCTATGTAACTGGCTGGCTCAGAAGAGCCCACTGAGTCAGCCTTTTATCCCAGTGTGCAAAAAGTGTCAAAACGTGTTTTTCAGCAGAAATAAACATGTTTCTGCAACTTTGGTCAACCCCATGTAACTTATGGGTCAGGAACAGCACACTTTTCAAAACGTGTTTTTCAGCCCGAAATAAACACGTTTTTTCAGACTGTTGAATCCCTATGTAACTGGCTGGCTCAGAAGAGCCCACTGAGTCAGCCTTTTACCCCAGTGTGCAAAAAGTGTCAAAACGTGTTTTTCAGCAGAAATAAACATGTTTCTGCAACTTTGGTCAACCCCATGTAACTTATAGGTCAGGAACAGCACACTTTTCAAAACGTGTTTTTCAGCCCGAAATAAACACTTTTTTTCAGTCTGTTGAATCCCTGTGTAACTGGCTGGCTCAGAACAGCCCACTGAGTCAGCCTTTTATCCAGTGTGTAAAAAGTGTCAAAACGTGTTTTTCAGCAGAAATAAACATGTTTCTGCAACTTTGGTCAACCCCATGTAACTTATAGGTCAGGAACAGCACACTTTTCAAAACGTGTTTTTCAGCCCGAAATAAACGTCTTTTTTCAGACTGTTGAATCCCTATGTAACTGGCTGGCTCAGAAGAGCCCACTGGGTCAGCCTTTTATCACAGTGTGCAAAAAGTGTCAAAACGTGTTTTTCAGCAGAAATAAACATGTTTCTGCAACTTTGGTAAACCCCATGTAACTTATAGATCAGGAGCAGCACAGTTTTCAAAACGTGTTTTTCAGCCCGAAATAAACACGTTTTTTCAGACTGTTGGATCCCTATGTAACTGGCTGGCTCAGAACAGCACACTGAGTCAGCCTTTTATCCCAGTGTGTAAAAAGTGTCAAAACGTGTTTTTCAGCAGAAATAAACATGTTTCTGCAACTTTGGTCAACCCCATGTAACTTATAGGTCAGGAACAGCACACTTTTCAAAACGTGTTTTTCAGCCCGAAATAAACGTCTTTTTTCAGACTGTTGAATCCCTATGTAACTGGCTGGCTCAGAAGAGCCCACTGGGTCAGCCTTTTATCCCAGTGTGCAAAAAGTGTCAAAACGTGTTTTTCAGCAGAAATAAACATGTTTCTGCAACTTTGGTCAACCCCATGTAACTTATAGGTCAGGAACAGCACACTTTTCAAAACGTGTTTTTCAGCCCGAAATAAACACGTTTTTTCAGTCTGTTGAATCCCTATGTAACTGGCTGGCTCAGAACAGCCCACTGAGTCAGCCTTTTATCCCAGTGTGTAAAAAGTGTCAAAACGTGTTTTTCAGCAGAAATAAACATGTTTCTGCAACTTTGGTCAACCCCATGTAACTTATAGGTCAGGAACAGCACACTTTTCAAAACGTGTTTTTCAGCCCGAAATACACGTCTTTTTTCAGACTGTTGAATCCCTATGTAACTGGCTGGCTCAGAAGAGCCCACTGAGTCAGCCTTTTACCCCAGTGTGCAAAAAGTGTCAAAACGTGTTTTTCAGCAGAAATAAACATGTTTCTGCAACTTTGGTCAACCCCATGTAACTTATAGGTCAGGAGCAGCACACTTTTCAAAAAGTGTTTTTCAGCCCGAAATAAACACGTTTTTTCAGAGTGTTGAATCCCTATGTAACTGGCTGGCTCAGAACAGCCCACTGAGTCAGCCTTTTATCCCAGTGTGCAAAAAGTGTCAAAACGTGTTTCTCAGCAGAAATAAACATGTTTCTGCAACTTTGGTAAACCCCATGTAACTTATGGGTCAGGAACAGAACACGTTTCAAAACATGTTTTTCAGCCCGAAATAAACGCGTTTTTTCAGACTGTTGAATCCCAATGTATCTGCCTGGCTCAGAAGAGCCCACTGAGTCAGCCCTTAACCCCAGTGTGCAGAAAGTGTCAAAACGTGTTTTTCAGCAGAAATAAACATGTTTCTGCAACTTTGGTCAACCCCATGTAACTTATGGGTCAGGAAAAGCACACTTTTCAAAACGTGTTTTTCAGCCCGAAATAAACACGTTTTTTCAGACTGTTGAATCCCTATGTAACTGGCTGGCTCAGAAGAGCCCACTGAGTCAGCCTTTTATCCCAGTGTGCAAAAAGTGTCAAAACGTGTTTTTCAGCAGAAATAAACATGTTTCTGCAACTTTGGTCAACCCCATGTAACTTATGGGTCAGGAACAGCACACTTTTCAAAACGTGTTTTTCAGCCCGAAATAAACACGTTTTTTCAGACTGTTGAATCCCTATGTAACTGGCTGGCTCAGAAGAGCCCACTGAGTCAGCCTTTTACCCCAGTGTGCAAAAAGTGTCAAAACGTGTTTTTCAGCAGAAATAAACATGTTTCTGCAACTTTGGTCAACCCCATGTAACTTATAGGTCAGGAACAGCACACTTTTCAAAACGTGTTTTTCAGCCCGAAATAAACACTTTTTTTCAGTCTGTTGAATCCCTGTGTAACTGGCTGGCTCAGAACAGCCCACTGAGTCAGCCTTTTATCCAGTGTGTAAAAAGTGTCAAAACGTGTTTTTCAGCAGAAATAAACATGTTTCTGCAACTTTGGTCAACCCCATGTAACTTATAGGTCAGGAACAGCACACTTTTCAAAACGTGTTTTTCAGCCCGAAATAAACGTCTTTTTTCAGACTGTTGAATCCCTATGTAACTGGCTGGCTCAGAAGAGCCCACTGGGTCAGCCTTTTATCCCAGTGTGCAAAAAGTGTCAAAACGTGTTTTTCAGCAGAAATAAACATGTTTCTGCAACTTTGGTAAACCCCATGTAACTTATAGATCAGGAGCAGCACAGTTTTCAAAACGTGTTTTTCAGCCCGAAATAAACACGTTTTTTCAGACTGTTGGATCCCTATGTAACTGGCTGGCTCAGAAGAGCCCACTGAGTCAGCCTTTTATCCCAGTGTGCAAAAAGTGTCAAAACGTGTTTTTCAGCAGAAATAAACATGTTTCTGCAACTTTGGTCAACCCCATGTAACTTATGGGTCAGGAACAGCACACTTTTCAAAACGTGTTTTTCAGCCCGAAATAAAAACGTTTTTTCAGACTGTTGAATCCCTATGTAACTGGCAGGCTCAGAAGAGCCCACTGAGTCAGCCTTTTACCCCAGTGTGCAAAAAGTGTCAAAACGTGTTTTTCAGCAGAAATAAACATGTTTCTGCAACTTTGGTCAACCCCATGTAACTTATAGGTCAGGAGCAGCACACTTTTCAAAAAGTGTTTTTCAGCCCGAAATAAACGTCTTTTCTCAGACTGTTGAATCCCTATGTAACTGGCTGGCTCAGAACAGCCCACTGAGTCAGAATTTTTTCCCAGTGTGCAAAAAGTGTCAAAACGTGTTTTTCAGCAGAAATAAACATGTTTCTGCAACTTTGGTCCACCCCATGTAACTTATGGGTCAGGAACAGCACACTTTTCAAAACGTGTTTTTCAGCCCGAAATAAACGTCTTTTTTCAGACTGTTGAATCCCTATGTAACTGGCTGGCTCAGAACAGCCCACTGAGTCAGCCTTTTATCCCAGTGTGCAAAAAGTGTCATAACGTGTTTTTCAGCAGAAATAAACGTTTCTGCAACTTTGGTCCACCCCATGTAACTTATAGGTCAGGAACAGCACACTTTTCAAAACGTGTTTTTCAGCCCGAAATAAACGTCTTTTTTCAGACTGTTGAATCCCTATGTAACTGGCTGGCTCAGAAGAGCCCACTGAGTCAGCCTTTTACCCCAGTGTGCAAAAAGTGTCATAACGTGTTTTTCAGCAGAAATAAACATGTTTCTGCAACTTTGGTCAACCCCATGTAACTTATAGGTCAGGAACAGCACACTTTTCAAAACGTGTTTTTCAGCCCGAAATAAACACGTTTTTTCAGACTGTTGAATCCCTATGTAACTGGCTGGCTCAGAACAGCCCACTGAGTCAGCCTTTTATCCCAGTGTGCAAAAAGTGTCATAACGTGTTTTTCAGCAGAAATAAACGTTTCTGCAACTTTGGTCCACCCCATGTAACTTATAGGTCAGGAACAGCACACTTTTCAAAACGTGTTTTTCAGCCCGAAATAAACACGTTTTTTCAGACTGTTGAATCCCTATGTAACTGGCTGGCTCAGAACAGCCCACTGAGTCAGCCTTTTATCCCAGTGTGCAAAAAGTGTCATAACGTGTTTTTCAGCAGAAATAAACGTTTCTGCAACTTTGGTCCACCCCATGTAACTTATAGGTCAGGAACTGCACACTTTTCAAAACGTGTTTTTCAGCCCGAAATAAACGTGTTTTTTCAGACTGTTGAATCCCTATGTAACTGGCTGGCTCAGAACAGCCCACTGAGTCAGCCTTTTACCCCAGTGTGCAAAAAGTGTCAAAACGTGTTTTTCAGCAGAAATAAACATGTTTCTGCAACTTTGGTCAACCCCATGTAACTTATAGGTCAGGAACAGCACACTTTTCAAAACGTGTTTTTCAGCCCGAAATAAACGTCTTTTTTCAGACTGTTGAATCCCTATGTAACTGGCTGGCTCAGAAGAGCCCACTGGGTCAGCCTTTTACCCCAGTGTGCAAAAAGTGTCAAAACGTGTTTTTCAGCAGAAATAAACATGTTTCTGCAACTTTGGTCAACCCCATGTAACTTATAGGTCAGGAACAGCACACTTTTCAAAACGTGTTTTTCAGCCCGAAATAAACACGTTTTTTCAGACTGTTGAATCCCTATGTAACTGGCTGGCTCAGAAGAGCCCACTGAGTCAGCCTTTTATCCCAGTGTGCAAAAAGTGTCAAAACGTGTTTTTCAGTAGAAATAAACATGTTTCTGCAACTTTGGTAAACCCCATGTAACTTATAGATCAGGAGCAGCACAGTTTTCAAAACGTGTTTTTCAGCCCGAAATAAACACGTTTTTTCAGACTGTTGAATCCCTATGTAACTGGCTGGCTCAGAAGAGCCCACTGAGTCAGCCTTTTATCCCAGTGTGCAAAAAGTGTCAAAACGTGTTTTTCAGCAGAAATAAACATGTTTCTGCAACTTTGGTCAACCCCATGTAACTTATGGGTCAGGAACAGCACACTTTTCAAAACGTGTTTTTCAGCCCGAAATAAACACGTTTTTTCAGACTGTTGAATCCCTATGTAACTGGCTGGCTCAGAAGAGCCCACTGAGTCAGCCTTTTACCCTAGTGTGCAAAAAGTGTCAAAACGTGTTTTTCAGCAGAAATAAACATGTTTCTGCAACTTTGGTCAACCCCATGTAACTTATAGGTCAGGAACAGCACACTTTTCAAAACGTGTTTTTCAGCCCGAAATAAACACGTTTTTTCAGACTGTTGAATCCCTATGTAACTGGCTGGCTCAGAACAGCCCACTGAGACAGCCTTTTATCCCAGTGTGCAAAAAGTGTCAAAACGTGTTTTTCAGCAGAAATAAACATGTTTCTGCAACTTTGGTCCACCCCATGTAACTTATAGGTCAGGAACAGCACACTTTTCAAAACGTGTTTTTCAGCCCGAAATAAACGTGTTTTTTCAGACTGTTGAATCCCTATGTAACTGGCTGGCTCAGAACAGCCCACTGAGTCAGCCTTTTACCCCAATGTGCAAAAAGTGTCAAAACGTGTTTTTCAGCAGAAATAAACATGTTTCTGCAACTTTGGTCAACCCCATGTAACTTATGGGTCAGGAACAGCACACTTTTCAAAACGTGTTTTTCAGCCCGAAATAAACACGTTTTTTCAGACTGTTGAATCCCTATGTAACTGGCTGGCTCAGAAGAGCCCACTGAGTCAGCCTTTTACCCCAGTGTGCAAAAAGTGTCAAAACGTGTTTTTCAGCAGAAATAAACATGTTTCTGCAACTTTGGTCCACCCCATGTAACTTATGGGTCAGGAACAGCACACTTTTCAAAACGTGTTTTTCAGCCCGAAATAAACGTCTTTTTTCAGACTGTTGAATCCCTATGTAACTGGCTGGCTCAGAACAGCCCACTGAGTCAGCCTTTTATCCCAGTGTGCAAAAAGTGTCATAACGTGTTTTTCAGCAGAAATAAACGTTTCTGCAACTTTGGTCCACCCCATGTAACTTATAGGTCAGGAACAGCACACTTTTCAAAACGTGTTTTTCAGCCCGAAATAAACGTCTTTTTTCAGACTGTTGAATCCCTATGTAACTGGCTGGCTCAGAACAGCCCACTGAGTCAGCCTTTTACCCCAATGTGCAAAAAGTGTCAAAACGTGTTTTTCAGCAGAAATAAACATGTTTCTGCAACTTTGGTCAACCCCATGTAACTTATGGGTCAGGAACAGCACACTTTTCAAAACGTGTTTTTCAGCCCGAAATAAACACGTTTTTTCAGACTGTTGAATCCCTATGTAACTGGCTGGCTCAGAAGAGCCCACTGAGTCAGCCTTTTACCCCAGTGTGCAAAAAGTGTCAAAACGTGTTTTTCAGCAGAAATAAACATGTTTCTGCAACTTTGGTCCACCCCATGTAACTTATGGGTCAGGAACAGCACACTTTTCAAAACGTGTTTTTCAGCCCGAAATAAACACGTTTTTTCAGACTGTTGAATCCCTATGTAACTGGCTGGCTCAGAAGAGCCCACTGAGTCAGCCTTTTATCCCAGTGTGCAAAAAGTGTCATAACGTGTTTTTCAGCAGAAATAAACGTTTCTGCAACTTTGGTCCACCCCATGTAACTTATAGGTCAGGAACAGCACACTTTTCAAAACGTGTTTTTCAGCCTGAAATAAACGTCTTTTTTCAGACTGTTGAATCCTTATGTAACTGGCTGGCTCAGAAGAGCCCACTGGGTCAGCCTTTTACCCCAGTGTGCAAAAAGTGTCAAAACGTGTTTTTCAGCAGAAATAAACATGTTTCTGCAACTTTGGTCAACCCCATGTAACTTATAGGTCAGGAACAGCACACTTTTCAAAACGTGTTTTTCAGCCCGAAATAAACGTCTTTTTTCAGACTGTTGAATCCCTATGTAACTGGCTGGCTCAGAAGAGCCCACTGGGTCAGCCTTTTATCCCAGTGTGCAAAAAGTGTCAAAACGTGTTTTTCAGCAGAAATAAACATGTTTCTGCAACTTTGGTCAACCCCATGTAACTTATGGGTCAGGAACAGCACACTTTTCAAAACGTGTTTTTCAGCCCGAAATAAACACGTTTTTTCAGACTGTTGAATCCCTATGTAACTGGCTGGCTCAGAAGAGCCCACTGAGTCAGCCTTTTACCCTAGTGTGCAAAAAGTGTCAAAACGTGTTTTTCAGCAGAAATAAACATGTTTCTGCAACTTTGGTAAACCCCATGTAACTTATGGGTCAGGAACAGAACACGTTTCAAAACATGTTTTTCAGCCCGAAATAAACACGTTTTTTCAGACTGTTGAATCCCAATGTATCTGCCTGGCTCAGAAGAGCCCACTGAGTCAGCCCTTAACCCCAGTGTGCAGAAAGTGTCAAAACGTGTTTTTCAGCAGAAATAAACATGTTTCTGCAACTTTGGTCAACCCCATGTAACTTATGGGTCAGGAACAGAACCCGTTTCAAAACGTGTTTTTCAGCCCGAAATAAACGTCTTTTTTCAGACTGTTGAATCCCTATGTAACTGGCTGGCTCAGAACAGCCCACTGAGTCAGCCTTTTATCCCAGTGTGCAAAAAGTGTCATAACGTGTTTTTCAGCAGAAATAAACGTTTCTGCAACTTTGGTCCACCCCATGTAACTTATAGGTCAGGAACAGCACACTTTTCAAAACGTGTTTTTCAGCCCGAAATAAACGTCTTTTTTCAGACTGTTGAATCCTTATGTAACTGGCTGGCTCAGAAGAGCCCACTGGGTCAGCCTTTTACCCCAGTGTGCAAAAAGTGTCAAAACGTGTTTTTCAGCAGAAATAAACATGTTTCTGCAACTTTGGTCAACCCCATGTAACTTATAGGTCAGGAACAGCACACTTTTCAAAACGTGTTTTTCAGCCCGAAATAAACGTCTTTTTTCAGACTGTTGAATCCCTATGTAACTGGCTGGCTCAGAAGAGCCCACTGGGTCAGCCTTTTATCCCAGTGTGCAAAAAGTGTCAAAACGTGTTTTTCAGCAGAAATAAACATGTTTCTGCAACTTTGGTCAACCCCATGTAACTTATGGGTCAGGAACAGCACACTTTTCAAAACGTGTTTTTCAGCCCGAAATAAACACGTTTTTTCAGACTGTTGAATCCCTATGTAACTGGCTGGCTCAGAAGAGCCCACTGAGTCAGCCTTTTACCCTAGTGTGCAAAAAGTGTCAAAACGTGTTTTTCAGCAGAAATAAACGTTTCTGCAACTTTGGTCCACCCCATGTAACTTATAGGTCAGGAACAGCACACTTTTCAAAACGTGTTTTTCAGCCCGAAATAAACGTCTTTTTTCAGACTGTTGAATCCCTATGTAACTGGCTGGCTCAGAAGAGCCCACTGAGTCAGCCTTTTACCCCAGTGTGCAAAAAGTGTCATAACGTGTTTTTCAGCAGAAATAAACATGTTTCTGCAACTTTGGTCAACCCCATGTAACTTATGGGTCAGGAACAGAACACGTTTCAAAACATGTTTTTCAGCCCGAAATAAACACGTTTTTTCAGACTGTTGAATCCCAATGTATCTGCCTGGCTCAGAAGAGCCCACTGAGTCAGCCCTTAACCCCAGTGTGCAGAAAGTGTCAAAACGTGTTTTTCAGCAGAAATAAACATGTTTCTGCAACTTTGGTCAACCCCATGTAACTTATGGGTCAGGAACAGAACCCGTTTCAAAACGTGTTTTTCAGCCCGAAATAAACGTCTTTTTTCAGACTGTTGAATCCCTATGTAACTGGCTGGCTCAGAACAGCCCACTGAGTCAGCCTTTTATCCCAGTGTGCAAAAAGTGTCATAACGTGTTTTTCAGCAGAAATAAACGTTTCTGCAACTTTGGTCCACCCCATGTAACTTATAGGTCAGGAACAGCACACTTTTCAAAACGTGTTTTTCAGCCCGAAATAAACGTCTTTTTTCAGACTGTTGAATCCTTATGTAACTGGCTGGCTCAGAAGAGCCCACTGGGTCAGCCTTTTACCCCAGTGTGCAAAAAGTGTCAAAACGTGTTTTTCAGCAGAAATAAACATGTTTCTGCAACTTTGGTCAACCCCATGTAACTTATAGGTCAGGAACAGCACACTTTTCAAAACGTGTTTTTCAGCCCGAAATAAACGTCTTTTTTCAGACTGTTGAATCCCTATGTAACTGGCTGGCTCAGAAGAGCCCACTGGGTCAGCCTTTTATCCCAGTGTGCAAAAAGTGTCAAAACGTGTTTTTCAGCAGAAATAAACATGTTTCTGCAACTTTGGTCAACCCCATGTAACTTATGGGTCAGGAACAGCACACTTTTCAAAACGTGTTTTTCAGCCCGAAATAAACACGTTTTTTCAGACTGTTGAATCCCTATGTAACTGGCTGGCTCAGAAGAGCCCACTGAGTCAGCCTTTTACCCTAGTGTGCAAAAAGTGTCAAAACGTGTTTTTCAGCAGAAATAAACGTTTCTGCAACTTTGGTCCACCCCATGTAACTTATAGGTCAGGAACAGCACACTTTTCAAAACGTGTTTTTCAGCCCGAAATAAACGTCTTTTTTCAGACTGTTGAATCCCTATGTAACTGGCTGGCTCAGAAGAGCCCACTGAGTCAGCCTTTTACCCCAGTGTGCAAAAAGTGTCATAACGTGTTTTTCAGCAGAAATAAACATGTTTCTGCAACTTTGGTCAACCCCATGTAACTTATGGGTCAGGAACAGAACCCGTTTCAAAACGTGTTTTTCAGCCCGAAATAAACGTCTTTTTTCAGACTGTTGAATCCCTATGTAACTGGCTGGCTCAGAACAGCCCACTGAGTCAGCCTTTTATCCCAGTGTGCAAAAAGTGTCATAACGTGTTTTTCAGCAGAAATAAACGTTTCTGCAACTTTGGTCCACCCCATGTAACTTATAGGTCAGGAACAGCACACTTTTCAAAACGTGTTTTTCAGCCCGAAATAAACGTCTTTTTTCAGACTGTTGAATCCCTATGTAACTGGCTGGCTCAGAAGAGCCCACTGGGTCAGCCTTTTACCCCAGTGTGCAAAAAGTGTCAAAACGTGTTTTTCAGCAGAAATAAACATGTTTCTGCAACTTTGGTCAACCCCATGTAACTTATAGGTCAGGAACAGCACACTTTTCAAAACGTGTTTTTCAGCCCGAAATAAACACGTTTTTTCAGACTGTTGAATCCCTATGTAACTGGCTGGCTCAGAACAGCCCACTGAGTCAGCCTTTTATCCCAGTGTGCAAAAAGTGTCAAAACGTGTTTTTCAGCAGAAATAAACATGTTTCTGCAACTTTGGTCAACCCCATGTAACTTATAGGTCAGGAACAGCACACTTTTCAAAACGTGTTTTTCAGCCCGAAATAAACACGTTTTTTCAGACTGTTGAATCCCTATGTAACTGGCTGGCTCAGAAGAGCCCACTGAGTCAGCCTTTTATCCCAGTGTGCAAAAAGTGTCAAAACGTGTTTTTCAGCAGAAATAAACATGTTTCTGCAACTTTGGTAAACCCCATGTAACTTATAGATCAGGAGCAGCACAGTTTTCAAAACGTGTCTTTCAGCCCGAAATAAACACGTTTTTTCAGACTGTTGAATCCCTATGTAACTGGCTGGCTCAGAAGAGCCCACTGAGTCAGCCTTTTATCCCAGTGTGCAAAAAGTGTCAAAACGTGTTTTTCAGCAGAAATAAACATGTTTCTGCAACTTTGGTCAACCCCATGTAACTTATGGGTCAGGAACAGCACACTTTTCAAAACGTGTTTTTCAGCCCGAAATAAACACGTTTTTTCAGACTGTTGAATCCCTATGTAACTGGCTGGCTCAGAAGAGCCCACTGAGTCAGCCTTTTACCCTAGTGTGCAAAAAGTGTCAAAACGTGTTTTTCAGCAGAAATAAACATGTTTCTGCAACTTTGGTAAACCCCATGTAACTTATGGGTCAGGAACAGAACACGTTTCAAAACATGTTTTTCAGCCCGAAATAAACGCGTTTTTTCAGACTGTTGAATCCCAATGTATCTGCCTGGCTCAGAAGAGCCCACTGAGTCAGCCCTTAACCCCAGTGTGCAGAAAGTGTCAAAACGTGTTTTTCAGCAGAAATAAACATGTTTCTGCAACTTTGGTCAACCCCATGTAACTTATGGGTCAGGAACAGAACCCGTTTCAAAACATGTTTTTCAGCCCGAAATAAACGCGTTTTTTCAGACTGTTGAATCCCAATGTATCTGCCTGGCTCAGAAGAGCCCACTGAGTCAGCCCTTAACCCCAGTGTGCAGAAAGTGTCAAAACGTGTTTTTCAGCAGAAATAAACATGTTTCTGCAACTTTGGTCAACCCCATGTAACTTATGGGTCAGGAACAGCACACTTTTCAAAACGTGTTTTTCAGCCCGAAATAAACACGTTTTTTCAGACTGTTGAATCCCTATGTAACTGGCTGGCTCAGAAGAGCCCACTGAGTCAGCCTTTTACCCCAGTGTGCAAAAAGTGTCAAAACGTGTTTTTCAGCAGAAATAAACATGTTTCTGCAACTTTGGTCCACCCCATGTAACTTATGGGTCAGGAACAGCACACTTTTCAAAACGTGTTTTTCAGCCCGAAATAAACGTCTTTTTTCAGACTGTTGAATCCCTATGTAACTGGCTGGCTCAGAACAGCCCACTGAGTCAGCCTTTTATCCCAGTGTGCAAAAAGTGTCATAACGTGTTTTTCAGCAGAAATAAACGTTTCTGCAACTTTGGTCCACCCCATGTAACTTATAGGTCAGGAACAGCACACTTTTCAAAACGTGTTTTTCAGCCCGAAATAAACGTCTTTTTTCAGACTGTTGAATCCCTATGTAACTGGCTGGCTCAGAAGAGCCCACTGAGTCAGCCTTTTACCCCAGTGTGCAAAAAGTGTCATAACGTGTTTTTCAGCAGAAATAAACATGTTTCTGCAACTTTGGTCAACCCCATGTAACTTATAGGTCAGGAACAGCACACTTTTCAAAACGTGTTTTTCAGCCCGAAATAAACACGTTTTTTCAGACTGTTGAATCCCTATGTAACTGGCTGGCTCAGAACAGCCCACTGAGTCAGCCTTTTATCCCAGTGTGCAAAAAGTGTCATAACGTGTTTTTCAGCAGAAATAAACGTTTCTGCAACTTTGGTCCACCCCATGTAACTTATAGGTCAGGAACAGCACACTTTTCAAAACGTGTTTTTCAGCCCGAAATAAACACGTTTTTTCAGACTGTTGAATCCCTATGTAACTGGCTGGCTCAGAAGAGCCCACTGAGTCAGCCTTTTACCCCAGTGTGCAAAAAGTGTCAAAACGTGTTTTTCAGCAGAAATAAACATGTTTCTGCAACTTTGATCAACCCCATGTAACTTATGGGTCAGGAACAGCACACTTTTCAAAACGTGTTTTTCAGCCCGAAATAAACACGTTTTTTCAGACTGTTGAATCCCTATGTAACTGGCTGGCTCAGAAGAGCCCACTGAGTCAGCCTTTTACCCCAGTGTGCAAAAAGTGTCAAAACGTGTTTTTCAGTAGAAATAAACATGTTTCTGCAACTTTGGTCCACCCCATGTAACTTATGGGTCAGGAACAGCACACTTTTCAAAACGTGTTTTTCAGCCCGAAATAAACGTCTTTTTTCAGACTGTTGAATCCCTATGTAACTGGCTGGCTCAGAACAGCCCACTGAGTCAGCCTTTTATCCCAGTGTGCAAAAAGTGTCATAACGTGTTTTTCAGCAGAAATAAACGTTTCTGCAACTTTGGTCCACCCCATGTAACTTATAGGTCAGGAACAGCACACTTTTCAAAACGTGTTTTTCAGCCCGAAATAAACGTCTTTTTTCAGACTGTTGAATCCCTATGTAACTGGCTGGCTCAGAAGAGCCCACTGAGTCAGCCTTTTACCCCAGTGTGCAAAAAGTGTCAAAACGTGTTTTTCAGCAGAAATAAACATGTTTCTGCAACTTTGGTCCACCCCATGTAACTTATGGGTCAGGAACAGCACACTTTTCAAAACGTGTTTTTCAGCCCGAAATAAACGTCTTTTTTCAGACTGTTGAATCCCTATGTAACTGGCTGGCTCAGAACAGCCCACTGAGTCAGCCTTTTATCCCAGTGTGCAAAAAGTGTCATAACGTGTTTTTCAGCAGAAATAAACGTTTCTGCAACTTTGGTCCACCCCATGTAACTTATAGGTCAGGAACAGCACACTTTTCAAAACGTGTTTTTCAGCCCGAAATAAACGTCTTTTTTCAGACTGTTGAATCCTTATGTAACTGGCTGGCTCAGAAGAGCCCACTGGGTCAGCCTTTTACCCCAGTGTGCAAAAAGTGTCAAAACGTGTTTTTCAGCAGAAATAAACATGTTTCTGCAACTTTGGTCAACCCCATGTAACTTATAGGTCAGGAACAGCACACTTTTCAAAACGTGTTTTTCAGCCCGAAATAAACGTCTTTTTTCAGACTGTTGAATCCCTATGTAACTGGCTGGCTCAGAAGAGCCCACTGGGTCAGCCTTTTATCCCAGTGTGCAAAAAGTGTCAAAACGTGTTTTTCAGCAGAAATAAACATGTTTCTGCAACTTTGGTCAACCCCATGTAACTTATGGGTCAGGAACAGCACACTTTTCAAAACGTGTTTTTCAGCCCGAAATAAACACGTTTTTTCAGACTGTTGAATCCCTATGTAACTGGCTGATTCAGAAGAGCCCACTGAGTCAGCCTTTTACCCTAGTGTGCAAAAAGTGTCAAAACGTGTTTTTCAGCAGAAATAAACGTTTCTGCAACTTTGGTCCACCCCATGTAACTTATAGGTCAGGAACAGCACACTTTTCAAAACGTGTTTTTCAGCCCGAAATAAACGTCTTTTTTCAGACTGTTGAATCCCTATGTAACTGGCTGGCTCAGAAGAGCCCACTGAGTCAGCCTTTTACCCCAGTGTGCAAAAAGTGTCATAACGTGTTTTTCAGCAGAAATAAACATGTTTCTGCAACTTTGGTCAACCCCATGTAACTTATGGGTCAGGAACAGAACCCGTTTCAAAACGTGTTTTTCAGCCCGAAATAAACGTCTTTTTTCAGACTGTTGAATCCCTATGTAACTGGCTGGCTCAGAACAGCCCACTGAGTCAGCCTTTTATCCCAGTGTGCAAAAAGTGTCATAACGTGTTTTTCAGCAGAAATAAACGTTTCTGCAACTTTGGTCCACCCCATGTAACTTATAGGTCAGGAACAGCACACTTTTCAAAACGTGTTTTTCAGCCCGAAATAAACGTCTTTTTTCAGACTGTTGAATCCCTATGTAACTGGCTGGCTCAGAAGAGCCCACTGGGTCAGCCTTTTACCCCAGTGTGCAAAAAGTGTCAAAACGTGTTTTTCAGCAGAAATAAACATGTTTCTGCAACTTTGGTCAACCCCATGTAACTTATAGGTCAGGAACAGCACACTTTTCAAAACGTGTTTTTCAGCCCGAAATAAACACGTTTTTTCAGACTGTTGAATCCCTATGTAACTGGCTGGCTCAGAACAGCCCACTGAGTCAGCCTTTTATCCCAGTGTGCAAAAAGTGTCAAAACGTGTTTTTCAGCAGAAATAAACATGTTTCTGCAACTTTGGTCAACCCCATGTAACTTATAGGTCAGGAACAGCACACTTTTCAAAACGTGTTTTTCAGCCCGAAATAAACACGTTTTTTCAGACTGTTGAATCCCTATGTAACTGGCTGGCTCAGAAGAGCCCACTGAGTCAGCCTTTTATCCCAGTGTGCAAAAAGTGTCAAAACGTGTTTTTCAGCAGAAATAAACATGTTTCTGCAACTTTGGTAAACCCCATGTAACTTATAGATCAGGAGCAGCACAGTTTTCAAAACGTGTCTTTCAGCCCGAAATAAACACGTTTTTTCAGACTGTTGAATCCCTATGTAACTGGCTGGCTCAGAAGAGCCCACTGAGTCAGCCTTTTATCCCAGTGTGCAAAAAGTGTCAAAACGTGTTTTTCAGCAGAAATAAACATGTTTCTGCAACTTTGGTCAACCCCATGTAACTTATGGGTCAGGAACAGCACACTTTTCAAAACGTGTTTTTCAGCCCGAAATAAACACGTTTTTTCAGACTGTTGAATCCCTATGTAACTGGCTGGCTCAGAAGAGCCCACTGAGTCAGCCTTTTACCCTAGTGTGCAAAAAGTGTCAAAACGTGTTTTTCAGCAGAAATAAACATGTTTCTGCAACTTTGGTAAACCCCATGTAACTTATGGGTCAGGAACAGAACACGTTTCAAAACATGTTTTTCAGCCCGAAATAAACGCGTTTTTTCAGACTGTTGAATCCCAATGTATCTGCCTGGCTCAGAAGAGCCCACTGAGTCAGCCCTTAACCCCAGTGTGCAGAAAGTGTCAAAACGTGTTTTTCAGCAGAAATAAACATGTTTCTGCAACTTTGGTCAACCCCATGTAACTTATGGGTCAGGAACAGAACCCGTTTCAAAACATGTTTTTCAGCCCGAAATAAACGCGTTTTTTCAGACTGTTGAATCCCAATGTATCTGCCTGGCTCAGAAGAGCCCACTGAGTCAGCCCTTAACCCCAGTGTGCAGAAAGTGTCAAAACGTGTTTTTCAGCAGAAATAAACATGTTTCTGCAACTTTGGTCAACCCCATGTAACTTATGGGTCAGGAACAGCACACTTTTCAAAACGTGTTTTTCAGCCCGAAATAAACACGTTTTTTCAGACTGTTGAATCCCTATGTAACTGGCTGGCTCAGAAGAGCCCACTGAGTCAGCCTTTTACCCCAGTGTGCAAAAAGTGTCAAAACGTGTTTTTCAGCAGAAATAAACATGTTTCTGCAACTTTGGTCCACCCCATGTAACTTATGGGTCAGGAACAGCACACTTTTCAAAACGTGTTTTTCAGCCCGAAATAAACGTCTTTTTTCAGACTGTTGAATCCCTATGTAACTGGCTGGCTCAGAACAGCCCACTGAGTCAGCCTTTTATCCCAGTGTGCAAAAAGTGTCATAACGTGTTTTTCAGCAGAAATAAACGTTTCTGCAACTTTGGTCCACCCCATGTAACTTATAGGTCAGGAACAGCACACTTTTCAAAACGTGTTTTTCAGCCCGAAATAAACGTCTTTTTTCAGACTGTTGAATCCCTATGTAACTGGCTGGCTCAGAAGAGCCCACTGAGTCAGCCTTTTACCCCAGTGTGCAAAAAGTGTCATAACGTGTTTTTCAGCAGAAATAAACATGTTTCTGCAACTTTGGTCAACCCCATGTAACTTATAGGTCAGGAACAGCACACTTTTCAAAACGTGTTTTTCAGCCCGAAATAAACACGTTTTTTCAGACTGTTGAATCCCTATGTAACTGGCTGGCTCAGAACAGCCCACTGAGTCAGCCTTTTATCCCAGTGTGCAAAAAGTGTCATAACGTGTTTTTCAGCAGAAATAAACGTTTCTGCAACTTTGGTCCACCCCATGTAACTTATAGGTCAGGAACAGCACACTTTTCAAAACGTGTTTTTCAGCCCGAAATAAACACGTTTTTTCAGACTGTTGAATCCCTATGTAACTGGCTGGCTCAGAAGAGCCCACTGAGTCAGCCTTTTACCCCAGTGTGCAAAAAGTGTCAAAACGTGTTTTTCAGCAGAAATAAACATGTTTCTGCAACTTTGATCAACCCCATGTAACTTATGGGTCAGGAACAGCACACTTTTCAAAACGTGTTTTTCAGCCCGAAATAAACACGTTTTTTCAGACTGTTGAATCCCTATGTAACTGGCTGGCTCAGAAGAGCCCACTGAGTCAGCCTTTTACCCCAGTGTGCAAAAAGTGTCAAAACGTGTTTTTCAGTAGAAATAAACATGTTTCTGCAACTTTGGTCCACCCCATGTAACTTATGGGTCAGGAACAGCACACTTTTCAAAACGTGTTTTTCAGCCCGAAATAAACGTCTTTTTTCAGACTGTTGAATCCCTATGTAACTGGCTGGCTCAGAACAGCCCACTGAGTCAGCCTTTTATCCCAGTGTGCAAAAAGTGTCATAACGTGTTTTTCAGCAGAAATAAACGTTTCTGCAACTTTGGTCCACCCCATGTAACTTATAGGTCAGGAACAGCACACTTTTCAAAACGTGTTTTTCAGCCCGAAATAAACGTCTTTTTTCAGACTGTTGAATCCCTATGTAACTGGCTGGCTCAGAAGAGCCCACTGAGTCAGCCTTTTACCCCAGTGTGCAAAAAGTGTCAAAACGTGTTTTTCAGCAGAAATAAACATGTTTCTGCAACTTTGGTCCACCCCATGTAACTTATGGGTCAGGAACAGCACACTTTTCAAAACGTGTTTTTCAGCCCGAAATAAACGTCTTTTTTCAGACTGTTGAATCCCTATGTAACTGGCTGGCTCAGAACAGCCCACTGAGTCAGCCTTTTATCCCAGTGTGCAAAAAGTGTCATAACGTGTTTTTCAGCAGAAATAAACGTTTCTGCAACTTTGGTCCACCCCATGTAACTTATAGGTCAGGAACAGCACACTTTTCAAAACGTGTTTTTCAGCCCGAAATAAACGTCTTTTTTCAGACTGTTGAATCCCTATGTAACTGGCTGGCTCAGAAGAGCCCACTGAGTCAGCCTTTTACCCCAGTGTGCAAAAAGTGTCATAACGTGTTTTTCAGCAGAAATAAACATGTTTCTGCAACTTTGGTCAACCCCATGTAACTTATAGGTCAGGAACAGCACACTTTTCAAAACGTGTTTTTCAGCCCGAAATAAACACGTTTTTTCAGACTGTTGAATCCCTATGTAACTGGCTGGCTCAGAACAGCCCACTGAGTCAGCCTTTTATCCCAGTGTGCAAAAAGTGTCATAACGTGTTTTTCAGCAGAAATAAACGTTTCTGCAACTTTGGTCCACCCCATGTAACTTATAGGTCAGGAACAGCACACTTTTCAAAACGTGTTTTTCAGCCCGAAATAAACACGTTTTTTCAGACTGTTGAATCCCTATGTAACTGGCTGGCTCAGAACAGCCCACTGAGTCAGCCTTTTATCCCAGTGTGCAAAAAGTGTCATAACGTGTTTTTCAGCAGAAATAAACGTTTCTGCAACTTTGGTCCACCCCATGTAACTTATAGGTCAGGAACTGCACACTTTTCAAAACGTGTTTTTCAGCCCGAAATAAACGTGTTTTTTCAGACTGTTGAATCCCTATGTAACTGGCTGGCTCAGAACAGCCCACTGAGTCAGCCTTTTACCCCAGTGTGCAAAAAGTGTCAAAACGTGTTTTTCAGCAGAAATAAACATGTTTCTGCAACTTTGGTCAACCCCATGTAACTTATAGGTCAGGAACAGCACACTTTTCAAAACGTGTTTTTCAGCCCGAAATAAACGTCTTTTTTCAGACTGTTGAATCCCTATGTAACTGGCTGGCTCAGAAGAGCCCACTGGGTCAGCCTTTTACCCCAGTGTGCAAAAAGTGTCAAAACGTGTTTTTCAGCAGAAATAAACATGTTTCTGCAACTTTGGTCAACCCCATGTAACTTATAGGTCAGGAACAGCACACTTTTCAAAACGTGTTTTTCAGCCCGAAATAAACACGTTTTTTCAGACTGTTGAATCCCTATGTAACTGGCTGGCTCAGAAGAGCCCACTGAGTCAGCCTTTTATCCCAGTGTGCAAAAAGTGTCAAAACGTGTTTTTCAGTAGAAATAAACATGTTTCTGCAACTTTGGTAAACCCCATGTAACTTATAGATCAGGAGCAGCACAGTTTTCAAAACGTGTTTTTCAGCCCGAAATAAACACGTTTTTTCAGACTGTTGAATCCCTATGTAACTGGCTGGCTCAGAAGAGCCCACTGAGTCAGCCTTTTATCCCAGTGTGCAAAAAGTGTCAAAACGTGTTTTTCAGCAGAAATAAACATGTTTCTGCAACTTTGGTCAACCCCATGTAACTTATGGGTCAGGAACAGCACACTTTTCAAAACGTGTTTTTCAGCCCGAAATAAACACGTTTTTTCAGACTGTTGAATCCCTATGTAACTGGCTGGCTCAGAAGAGCCCACTGAGTCAGCCTTTTACCCTAGTGTGCAAAAAGTGTCAAAACGTGTTTTTCAGCAGAAATAAACATGTTTCTGCAACTTTGGTCAACCCAATGTAACTTATAGGTCAGGAACAGCACACTTTTCAAAACGTGTTTTTCAGCCCGAAATAAACACGTTTTTTCAGACTGTTGAATCCCTATGTAACTGGCTGGCTCAGAACAGCCCACTGAGACAGCCTTTTATCCCAGTGTGCAAAAAGTGTCAAAACGTGTTTTTCAGCAGAAATAAACATGTTTCTGCAACTTTGGTCCACCCCATGTAACTTATAGGTCAGGAACAGCACACTTTTCAAAACGTGTTTTTCAGCCCGAAATAAACGTGTTTTTTCAGACTGTTGAATCCCTATGTAACTGGCTGGCTCAGAACAGCCCACTGAGTCAGCCTTTTACCCCAATGTGCAAAAAGTGTCAAAACGTGTTTTTCAGCAGAAATAAACATGTTTCTGCAACTTTGGTCAACCCCATGTAACTTATGGGTCAGGAACAGCACACTTTTCAAAACGTGTTTTTCAGCCCGAAATAAACACGTTTTTTCAGACTGTTGAATCCCTATGTAACTGGCTGGCTCAGAAGAGCCCACTGAGTCAGCCTTTTACCCCAGTGTGCAAAAAGTGTCAAAACGTGTTTTTCAGCAGAAATAAACATGTTTCTGCAACTTTGGTCCACCCCATGTAACTTATGGGTCAGGAACAGCACACTTTTCAAAACGTGTTTTTCAGCCCGAAATAAACGTCTTTTTTCAGACTGTTGAATCCCTATGTAACTGGCTGGCTCAGAACAGCCCACTGAGTCAGCCTTTTATCCCAGTGTGCAAAAAGTGTCATAACGTGTTTTTCAGCAGAAATAAACGTTTCTGCAACTTTGGTCCACCCCATGTAACTTATAGGTCAGGAACAGCACACTTTTCAAAACGTGTTTTTCAGCCCGAAATAAACGTCTTTTTTCAGACTGTTGAATCCCTATGTAACTGGCTGGCTCAGAACAGCCCACTGAGTCAGCCTTTTACCCCAATGTGCAAAAAGTGTCAAAACGTGTTTTTCAGCAGAAATAAACATGTTTCTGCAACTTTGGTCAACCCCATGTAACTTATGGGTCAGGAACAGCACACTTTTCAAAACGTGTTTTTCAGCCCGAAATAAACACGTTTTTTCAGACTGTTGAATCCCTATGTAACTGGCTGGCTCAGAAGAGCCCACTGAGTCAGCCTTTTACCCCAGTGTGCAAAAAGTGTCAAAACGTGTTTTTCAGCAGAAATAAACATGTTTCTGCAACTTTGGTCCACCCCATGTAACTTATGGGTCAGGAACAGCACACTTTTCAAAACGTGTTTTTCAGCCCGAAATAAACGTCTTTTTTCAGACTGTTGAATCCCTATGTAACTGGCTGGCTCAGAAGAGCCCACTGAGTCAGCCTTTTATCCCAGTGTGCAAAAAGTGTCATAACGTGTTTTTCAGCAGAAATAAACGTTTCTGCAACTTTGGTCCACCCCATGTAACTTATAGGTCAGGAACAGCACACTTTTCAAAACGTGTTTTTCAGCCCGAAATAAACGTCTTTTTTCAGACTGTTGAATCCTTATGTAACTGGCTGGCTCAGAAGAGCCCACTGGGTCAGCCTTTTACCCCAGTGTGCAAAAAGTGTCAAAACGTGTTTTTCAGCAGAAATAAACATGTTTCTGCAACTTTGGTCAACCCCATGTAACTTATAGGTCAGGAACAGCACACTTTTCAAAACGTGTTTTTCAGCCCGAAATAAACGTCTTTTTTCAGACTGTTGAATCCCTATGTAACTGGCTGGCTCAGAAGAGCCCACTGGGTCAGCCTTTTATCCCAGTGTGCAAAAAGTGTCAAAACGTGTTTTTCAGCAGAAATAAACATGTTTCTGCAACTTTGGTCAACCCCATGTAACTTATGGGTCAGGAACAGCACACTTTTCAAAACGTGTTTTTCAGCCCGAAATAAACACGTTTTTTCAGACTGTTGAATCCCTATGTAACTGGCTGGCTCAGAAGAGCCCACTGAGTCAGCCTTTTACCCTAGTGTGCAAAAAGTGTCAAAACGTGTTTTTCAGCAGAAATAAACATGTTTCTGCAACTTTGGTAAACCCCATGTAACTTATGGGTCAGGAACAGAACACGTTTCAAAACATGTTTTTCAGCCCGAAATAAACACGTTTTTTCAGACTGTTGAATCCCAATGTATCTGCCTGGCTCAGAAGAGCCCACTGAGTCAGCCCTTAACCCCAGTGTGCAGAAAGTGTCAAAACGTGTTTTTCAGCAGAAATAAACATGTTTCTGCAACTTTGGTCAACCCCATGTAACTTATGGGTCAGGAACAGAACCCGTTTCAAAACGTGTTTTTCAGCCCGAAATAAACGTCTTTTTTCAGACTGTTGAATCCCTATGTAACTGGCTGGCTCAGAACAGCCCACTGAGTCAGCCTTTTATCCCAGTGTGCAAAAAGTGTCATAACGTGTTTTTCAGCAGAAATAAACGTTTCTGCAACTTTGGTCCACCCCATGTAACTTATAGGTCAGGAACAGCACACTTTTCAAAACGTGTTTTTCAGCCCGAAATAAACGTCTTTTTTCAGACTGTTGAATCCCTATGTAACTGGCTGGCTCAGAAGAGCCCACTGGGTCAGCCTTTTACCCCAGTGTGCAAAAAGTGTCAAAACGTGTTTTTCAGCAGAAATAAACATGTTTCTGCAACTTTGGTCAACCCCATGTAACTTATAGGTCAGGAACAGCACACTTTTCAAAACGTGTTTTTCAGCCCGAAATAAACACGTTTTTTCAGACTGTTGAATCCCTATGTAACTGGCTGGCTCAGAACAGCCCACTGAGTCAGCCTTTTATCCCAGTGTGCAAAAAGTGTCAAAACGTGTTTTTCAGCAGAAATAAACATGTTTCTGCAACTTTGGTCAACCCCATGTAACTTATAGGTCAGGAACAGCACACTTTTCAAAACGTGTTTTTCAGCCCGAAATAAACACGTTTTTTCAGACTGTTGAATCCCTATGTAACTGGCTGGCTCAGAAGAGCCCACTGAGTCAGCCTTTTATCCCAGTGTGCAAAAAGTGTCAAAACGTGTTTTTCAGCAGAAATAAACATGTTTCTGCAACTTTGGTAAACCCCATGTAACTTATAGATCAGGAGCAGCACAGTTTTCAAAACGTGTCTTTCAGCCCGAAATAAACACGTTTTTTCAGACTGTTGAATCCCTATGTAACTGGCTGGCTCAGAAGAGCCCACTGAGTCAGCCTTTTATCCCAGTGTGCAAAAAGTGTCAAAACGTGTTTTTCAGCAGAAATAAACATGTTTCTGCAACTTTGGTCAACCCCATGTAACTTATGGGTCAGGAACAGCACACTTTTCAAAACGTGTTTTTCAGCCCGAAATAAACACGTTTTTTCAGACTGTTGAATCCCTATGTAACTGGCTGGCTCAGAAGAGCCCACTGAGTCAGCCTTTTACCCTAGTGTGCAAAAAGTGTCAAAACGTGTTTTTCAGCAGAAATAAACATGTTTCTGCAACTTTGGTAAACCCCATGTAACTTATGGGTCAGGAACAGAACACGTTTCAAAACATGTTTTTCAGCCCGAAATAAACGCGTTTTTTCAGACTGTTGAATCCCAATGTATCTGCCTGGCTCAGAAGAGCCCACTGAGTCAGCCCTTAACCCCAGTGTGCAGAAAGTGTCAAAACGTGTTTTTCAGCAGAAATAAACATGTTTCTGCAACTTTGGTCAACCCCATGTAACTTATGGGTCAGGAACAGAACCCGTTTCAAAACATGTTTTTCAGCCCGAAATAAACGCGTTTTTTCAGACTGTTGAATCCCAATGTATCTGCCTGGCTCAGAAGAGCCCACTGAGTCAGCCCTTAACCCCAGTGTGCAGAAAGTGTCAAAACGTGTTTTTCAGCAGAAATAAACATGTTTCTGCAACTTTGGTCAACCCCATGTAACTTATGGGTCAGGAACAGCACACTTTTCAAAACGTGTTTTTCAGCCCGAAATAAACACGTTTTTTCAGACTGTTGAATCCCTATGTAACTGGCTGGCTCAGAAGAGCCCACTGAGTCAGCCTTTTACCCCAGTGTGCAAAAAGTGTCAAAACGTGTTTTTCAGCAGAAATAAACATGTTTCTGCAACTTTGGTCAACCCCATGTAACTTATAGGTCAGGAACAGCACACTTTTCAAAACGTGTTTTTCAGCTCGAAATAAACACGTTTTTTCAGACTGTTGAATCCCTATGTAACTGGCTGGCTCAGAAGAGCCCACTGAGTCAGCCTTTTATCCCAGTGTGCAAAAAGTGTCAAAACGTGTTTTTCAGCAGAAATAAACATGTTTCTGCAACTTTGGTAAACCCCATGTAACTTATAGATCAGGAGCAGCACAGTTTTCAAAACGTGTTTTTCAGCCCGAAATAAACACGTTTTTTCAGACTGTTGAATCCCTATGTAACTGGCTGGCTCAGAAGAGCCCACTGAGTCAGCCTTTTACCCCAGTGTGAAAAAAGTGTCAAAACGTGTTTTTCAGCAGAAATAAACATGTTTCTGCAACTTTGGTCCACCCCATGTAACTTATAGGTCAGGAACAGCACACTTTTCAAAACGTGTTTTTCAGCCCGAAATAAACGTGTTTTTTCAGACTGTTGAATCCCTATGTAACTGGCTGGCTCAGAACAGCCCACTGAGTCAGCCTTTTACCCCAATGTGCAAAAAGTGTCAAAACGTGTTTTTCAGCAGAAATAAACATGTTTCTGCAACTTTGGTCAACCCCATGTAACTTATGGGTCAGGAACAGCACACTTTTCAAAACGTGTTTTTCAGCCCGAAATAAACACGTTTTTTCAGACTGTTGAATCCCTATGTAACTGGCTGGCTCAGAAGAGCCCACTGAGTCAGCCTTTTACCCCAGTGTGCAAAAAGTGTCAAAACGTGTTTTTCAGCAGAAATAAACATGTTTCTGCAACTTTGGTCCACCCCATGTAACTTATGGGTCAGGAACAGCACACTTTTCAAAACGTGTTTTTCAGCCCAAAATAAACGTCTTTTTTCAGACTGTTGAATCCCTATGTAACTGGCTGGCTCAGAACAGCCCACTGAGTCAGCCTTTTATCCCAGTGTGCAAAAAGTGTCATAACGTGTTTTTCAGCAGAAATAAACGTTTCTGCAACTTTGGTCCACCCCATGTAACTTATGGGTCAGGAACAGCACACTTTTCAAAACGTGTTTTTCAGCCCGAAATAAACACGTTTTTTCAGACTGTTGAATCCCTATGTAACTGGCTGGCTCAGAAGAGCCCACTGAGTCAGCCTTTTACCCTAGTGTGCAAAAAGTGTCAAAACGTGTTTTTCAGCAGAAATAAACATGTTTCTGCAACTTTGGTAAACCCCATGTAACTTATGGGTCAGGAACAGAACACGTTTCAAAACATGTTTTTCAGCCCGAAATAAACGCGTTTTTTCAGACTGTTGAATCCCAATGTATCTGCCTGGCTCAGAAGAGCCCACTGAGTCAGCCCTTAACCCCAGTGTGCAGAAAGTGTCAAAACGTGTTTTTCAGCAGAAATAAACATGTTTCTGCAACTTTGGTCAACCCCATGTAACTTATGGGTCAGGAACAGAACCCGTTTCAAAACATGTTTTTCAGCCCGAAATAAACGCGTTTTTTCAGACTGTTGAATCCCAATGTATCTGCCTGGCTCAGAAGAGCCCACTGAGTCAGCCCTTAACCCCAGTGTGCAGAAAGTGTCAAAACGTGTTTTTCAGCAGAAATAAACATGTTTCTGCAACTTTGGTCAACCCCATGTAACTTATGGGTCAGGAACAGCACACTTTTCAAAACGTGTTTTTCAGCCCGAAATAAACACGTTTTTTCAGACTGTTGAATCCCTATGTAACTGGCTGGCTCAGAAGAGCCCACTGAGTCAGCCTTTTACCCCAGTGTGCAAAAAGTGTCAAAACGTGTTTTTCAGCAGAAATAAACATGTTTCTGCAACTTTGGTCAACCCCATGTAACTTATAGGTCAGGAACAGCACACTTTTCAAAACGTGTTTTTCAGCCCGAAATAAACACGTTTTTTCAGACTGTTGAATCCCTATGTAACTGGCTGGCTCAGAAGAGCCCACTGAGTCAGCCTTTTATCCCAGTGTGCAAAAAGTGTCAAAACGTGTTTTTCAGCAGAAATAAACATGTTTCTGCAACTTTGGTAAACCCCATGTAACTTATAGATCAGGAGCAGCACAGTTTTCAAAACGTGTTTTTCAGCCCGAAATAAACACGTTTTTTCAGACTGTTGAATCCCTATGTAACTGGCTGGCTCAGAAGAGCCCACTGAGTCAGCCTTTTACCCCAGTGTGAAAAAAGTGTCAAAACGTGTTTTTCAGCAGAAATAAACATGTTTCTGCAACTTTGGTCCACCCCATGTAACTTATAGGTCAGGAACAGCACACTTTTCAAAACGTGTTTTTCAGCCCGAAATAAACGTGTTTTTTCAGACTGTTGAATCCCTATGTAACTGGCTGGCTCAGAACAGCCCACTGAGTCAGCCTTTTACCCCAATGTGCAAAAAGTGTCAAAACGTGTTTTTCAGCAGAAATAAACATGTTTCTGCAACTTTGGTCAACCCCATGTAACTTATGGGTCAGGAACAGCACACTTTTCAAAACGTGTTTTTCAGCCCGAAATAAACACGTTTTTTCAGACTGTTGAATCCCTATGTAACTGGCTGGCTCAGAAGAGCCCACTGAGTCAGCCTTTTACCCCAGTGTGCAAAAAGTGTCAAAACGTGTTTTTCAGCAGAAATAAACATGTTTCTGCAACTTTGGTCCACCCCATGTAACTTATGGGTCAGGAACAGCACACTTTTCAAAACGTGTTTTTCAGCCCAAAATAAACGTCTTTTTTCAGACTGTTGAATCCCTATGTAACTGGCTGGCTCAGAACAGCCCACTGAGTCAGCCTTTTATCCCAGTGTGCAAAAAGTGTCATAACGTGTTTTTCAGCAGAAATAAACGTTTCTGCAACTTTGGTCCACCCCATGTAACTTATAGGTCAGGAACAGCACACTTTTCAAAACGTGTTTTTCAGCCCGAAATAAACGTGTTTTTTCAGACTGTTGAATCCCTATGTAACTGGCTGGCTCAGAACAGCCCACTGAGTCAGCCTTTTACCCCAGTGTGCAAAAAGTGTCAAAACGTGTTTTTCAGCAGAAATAAACATGTTTCTGCAACTTTGGTCAACCCCATGTAACTTATAGGTCAGGAACAGCACACTTTTCAAAACGTGTTTTTCAGCCCGAAATAAACACGTTTTTTCAGACTGTTGAATCCCTATGTAACTGGCTGGCTCAGAACAGCCCACTGAGTCAGCCTTTTATCCCAGTGTGCAAAAAGTGTCAAAACGTGTTTTTCAGCAGAAATAAACATGTTTCTGCAACTTTGGTCCACCCCATGTAACTTATAGGTCAGGAACAGCACACTTTTCAAAACGTGTTTTTCAGCCCGAAATAAACGTGTTTTTTCAGACTGTTGAATCCCTATGTAACTGGCTGGCTCAGAACAGCCCACTGAGTCAGCCTTTTACCCCAATGTGCAAAAAGTGTCAAAACGTGTTTTTCAGCAGAAATAAACATGTTTCTGCAACTTTGGTCAACCCCATGTAACTTATGGGTCAGGAACAGCACACTTTTCAAAACGTGTTTTTCAGCCCGAAATAAACACGTTTTTTCAGACTGTTGAATCCCTATGTAACTGGCTGGCTCAGAAGAGCCCACTGAGTCAGCCTTTTACCCCAGTGTGCAAAAAGTGTCAAAACGTGTTTTTCAGCAGAAATAAACATGTTTCTGCAACTTTGGTCCACCCCATGTAACTTATGGGTCAGGAACAGCACACTTTTCAAAACGTGTTTTTCAGCCCGAAATAAACGTCTTTTTTCAGACTGTTGAATCCCTATGTAACTGGCTGGCTCAGAACAGCCCACTGAGTCAGCCTTTTATCCCAGTGTGCAAAAAGTGTCATAACGTGTTTTTCAGCAGAAATAAACGTTTCTGCAACTTTGGTCCACCCCATGTAACTTATAGGTCAGGAACAGCACACTTTTCAAAACGTGTTTTTCAGCCCGAAATAAACGTCTTTTTTCAGACTGTTGAATCCCTATGTAACTGGCTGGCTCAGAAGAGCCCACTGAGTCAGCCTTTTACCCCAGTGTGCAAAAAGTGTCAAAACGTATTTTTCAGCAGAAATAAACATGTTTCTGCAACTTTGGTCAACCCCATGTAACTTATAGGTCAGGAACAGCACACTTTTCAAAACGTGTTTTTCAGCCCGAAATAAACACGTTTTTTCAGACTGTTGAATCCCTATGTAACTGGCTGGCTCAGAACAGCCCACTGAGTCAGCCTTTTATCCCAGTGTGCAAAAAGTGTCATAACGTGTTTTTCAGCAGAAATAAACGTTTCTGCAACTTTGGTCCACCCCATGTAACTTATAGGTCAGGAACAGCACACTTTTCAAAACGTGTTTTTCAGCCCGAAATAAACGTCTTTTTTCAGACTGTTGAATCCCTATGTAACTGGCTGGCTCAGAACAGCCCACTGAGTCAGCCTTTTACCCCAGTGTGCAAAAAGTGTCAAAACGTGTTTTTCAGCAGAAATAAACATGTTTCTGCAACTTTGGTCAACCCCATGTAACTTATAGGTCAGGAACAGCACACTTTTCAAAACGTGTTTTTCAGCCCGAAATAAACGTCTTTTTTCAGACTGTTGAATCCCTATGTAACTGGCTGGCTCAGAAGAGCCCACTGGGTCAGCCTTTTACCCCAGTGTGCAAAAAGTGTCAAAACGTGTTTTTCAGCAGAAATAAACATGTTTCTGCAACTTTGGTCAACCCCATGTAACTTATAGGTCAGGAACAGCACACTTTTCAAAACGTGTTTTTCAGCCCGAAATAAACACGTTTTTTCAGACTGTTGAATCCCTATGTAACTGGCTGGCTCAGAAGAGCCCACTGGGTCAGCCTTTTACCCCAGTGTGCAAAAAGTGTCAAAACGTGTTTTTCAGCAGAAATAAACATGTTTCTGCAACTTTGGTCAACCCCATGTAACTTATAGGTCAGGAACAGCACACTTTTCAAAACGTGTTTTTCAGCCCGAAATAAACACGTTTTTTCAGACTGTTGAATCCCTATGTAACTGGCTGGCTCAGAAGAGCCCACTGAGTCAGCCTTTTATCCCAGTGTGCAAAAAGTGTCAAAACGTGTTTTTCAGCAGAAATAAACATGTTTCTGCAACTTTGGTAAACCCCATGTAACTTATAGATCAGGAGCAGCACAGTTTTCAAAACGTGTTTTTCAGCCCGAAATAAACACGTTTTTTCAGACTGTTGAATCCCTATGTAACTGGCTGGCTCAGAAGAGCCCACTGAGTCAGCCTTTTATCCCAGTGTGCAAAAAGTGTCAAAACGTGTTTTTCAGCAGAAATAAACATGTTTCTGCAACTTTGGTCAACCCCATGTAACTTATAGGTCAGGAACAGCACACTTTTCAAAACGTGTTTTTCAGCCCGAAATAAACACGTTTTTTCAGACTGTTGAATCCCTATGTAACTGGCTGGCTCAGAAGAGCCCACTGAGTCAGCCTTTTACCCTAGTGTGCAAAAAGTGTCAAAACGTGTTTTTCAGCAGAAATAAACATGTTTCTGCAACTTTGGTCAACCCCATGTAACTTATAGGTCAGGAACAGCACACTTTTCAAAACGTGTTTTTCAGCCCGAAATAAACACGTTTTTTCAGACTGTTGAATCCCTATGTAACTGGCTGGCTCAGAACAGCCCACTGAGTCAGCCTTTTATCCCAGTGTGCAAAAAGTGTCAAAACGTGTTTTTCAGCAGAAATAAACATGTTTCTGCAACTTTGGTCAACCCCATGTAACTTATAGGTCAGGAACAGCACACTTTTCAAAACGTGTTTTTCAGCCCGAAATAAACACGTTTTTTCAGACTGTTGAATCCCTATGTAACTGGCTGGCTCAGAACAGCCCACTGAGTCAGCCTTTTATCCCAGTGTCCAAAAAGTGTCATAACGTGTTTTTCAGCAGAAATAAACGTTTCTGCAACTTTGGTCCACCCCATGTAACTTATAGGTCAGGAACAGCACACTTTTCAAAACGTGTTTTTCAGCCCGAAATAAACGTGTTTTTTCAGACTGTTGAATCCCTATGTAACTGGCTGGCTCAGAACAGCCCACTGAGTCAGCCTTTTACCCCAGTGTGCAAAAAGTGTCAAAACGTGTTTTTCAGCAGAAATAAACATGTTTCTGCAACTTTGGTCAACCCCATGTAACTTATAGGTCAGGAACAGCACACTTTTCAAAACGTGTTTTTCAGCCCGAAATAAACACGTTTTTTCAGACTGTTGAATCCCTATGTAACTGGCTGGCTCAGAACAGCCCACTGAGTCAGCCTTTTATCCCAGTGTGCAAAAAGTGTCAAAACGTGTTTTTCAGCAGAAATAAACATGTTTCTGCAACTTTGGTCCACCCCATGTAACTTATAGGTCAGGAACAGCACACTTTTCAAAACGTGTTTTTCAGCCCGAAATAAACGTGTTTTTTCAGACTGTTGAATCCCTATGTAACTGGCTGGCTCAGAACAGCCCACTGAGTCAGCCTTTTACCCCAATGTGCAAAAAGTGTCAAAACGTGTTTTTCAGCAGAAATAAACATGTTTCTGCAACTTTGGTCAACCCCATGTAACTTATGGGTCAGGAACAGCACACTTTTCAAAACGTGTTTTTCAGCCCGAAATAAACACGTTTTTTCAGACTGTTGAATCCCTATGTAACTGGCTGGCTCAGAAGAGCCCACTGAGTCAGCCTTTTACCCCAGTGTGCAAAAAGTGTCAAAACGTGTTTTTCAGCAGAAATAAACATGTTTCTGCAACTTTGGTCCACCCCATGTAACTTATGGGTCAGGAACAGCACACTTTTCAAAACGTGTTTTTCAGCCCGAAATAAACGTCTTTTTTCAGACTGTTGAATCCCTATGTAACTGGCTGGCTCAGAACAGCCCACTGAGTCAGCCTTTTATCCCAGTGTGCAAAAAGTGTCATAACGTGTTTTTCAGCAGAAATAAACGTTTCTGCAACTTTGGTCCACCCCATGTAACTTATAGGTCAGGAACAGCACACTTTTCAAAACGTGTTTTTCAGCCCGAAATAAACGTCTTTTTTCAGACTGTTGAATCCCTATGTAACTGGCTGGCTCAGAAGAGCCCACTGAGTCAGCCTTTTACCCCAGTGTGCAAAAAGTGTCAAAACGTATTTTTCAGCAGAAATAAACATGTTTCTGCAACTTTGGTCAACCCCATGTAACTTATAGGTCAGGAACAGCACACTTTTCAAAACGTGTTTTTCAGCCCGAAATAAACACGTTTTTTCAGACTGTTGAATCCCTATGTAACTGGCTGGCTCAGAACAGCCCACTGAGTCAGCCTTTTATCCCAGTGTGCAAAAAGTGTCATAACGTGTTTTTCAGCAGAAATAAACGTTTCTGCAACTTTGGTCCACCCCATGTAACTTATAGGTCAGGAACAGCACACTTTTCAAAACGTGTTTTTCAGCCCGAAATAAACGTCTTTTTTCAGACTGTTGAATCCCTATGTAACTGGCTGGCTCAGAACAGCCCACTGAGTCAGCCTTTTACCCCAGTGTGCAAAAAGTGTCAAAACGTGTTTTTCAGCAGAAATAAACATGTTTCTGCAACTTTGGTCAACCCCATGTAACTTATAGGTCAGGAACAGCACACTTTTCAAAACGTGTTTTTCAGCCCGAAATAAACGTCTTTTTTCAGACTGTTGAATCCCTATGTAACTGGCTGGCTCAGAAGAGCCCACTGGGTCAGCCTTTTACCCCAGTGTGCAAAAAGTGTCAAAACGTGTTTTTCAGCAGAAATAAACATGTTTCTGCAACTTTGGTCAACCCCATGTAACTTATAGGTCAGGAACAGCACACTTTTCAAAACGTGTTTTTCAGCCCGAAATAAACACGTTTTTTCAGACTGTTGAATCCCTATGTAACTGGCTGGCTCAGAAGAGCCCACTGAGTCAGCCTTTTATCCCAGTGTGCAAAAAGTGTCAAAACGTGTTTTTCAGCAGAAATAAACATGTTTCTGCAACTTTGGTAAACCCCATGTAACTTATAGATCAGGAGCAGCACAGTTTTCAAAACGTGTTTTTCAGCCCGAAATAAACACGTTTTTTCAGACTGTTGAATCCCTATGTAACTGGCTGGCTCAGAAGAGCCCACTGAGTCAGCCTTTTATCCCAGTGTGCAAAAAGTGTCAAAACGTGTTTTTCAGCAGAAATAAACATGTTTCTGCAACTTTGGTCAACCCCATGTAACTTATAGGTCAGGAACAGCACACTTTTCAAAACGTGTTTTTCAGCCCGAAATAAACACGTTTTTTCAGACTGTTGAATCCCTATGTAACTGGCTGGCTCAGAAGAGCCCACTGAGTCAGCCTTTTACCCTAGTGTGCAAAAAGTGTCAAAACGTGTTTTTCAGCAGAAATAAACATGTTTCTGCAACTTTGGTCAACCCCATGTAACTTATAGGTCAGGAACAGCACACTTTTCAAAACGTGTTTTTCAGCCCGAAATAAACACGTTTTTTCAGACTGTTGAATCCCTATGTAACTGGCTGGCTCAGAACAGCCCACTGAGTCAGCCTTTTATCCCAGTGTGCAAAAAGTGTCAAAACGTGTTTTTCAGCAGAAATAAACATGTTTCTGCAACTTTGGTCAACCCCATGTAACTTATAGGTCAGGAACAGCACACTTTTCAAAACGTGTTTTTCAGCCCGAAATAAACGTCTTTTTTCACACTGTTGAATCCCTATGTAACTGGCTGGCTCAGAAGAGCCCACTGGGTCAGCCTTTTACCCCAGTGTGCAAAAAGTGTCAAAACGTGTTTTTCAGCAGAAATAAACATGTTTCTGCAACTTTGGTCAACCCCATGTAACTTATAGGTCAGGAACAGCACACTTTTCAAAACGTGTTTTTCAGCCCGAAATAAACACGTTTTTTCAGACTGTTGAATCCCTATGTAACTGGCTGGCTCAGAAGAGCCCACTGAGTCAGCCTTTTATCCCAGTGTGCAAAAAGTGTCAAAACGTGTTTTTCAGCAGAAATAAACATGTTTCTGCAACTTTGGTAAACCCCATGTAACTTATAGATCAGGAGCAGCACAGTTTTCAAAACGTGTCTTTCAGCCCGAAATAAACACGTTTTTTCAGACTGTTGAATCCCTATGTAACTGGCTGGCTCAGAAGAGCCCACTGAGTCAGCCTTTTACCCCAGTGTGCAAAAAGTGTCAAAACGTGTTTTTCAGCAGAAATAAACATGTTTCTGCAACTTTGGTCCACCCCATGTAACTTATGGGTCAGGAACAGCACACTTTTCAAAACGTGTTTTTCAGCCCAAAATAAACGTCTTTTTTCAGACTGTTGAATCCCTATGTAACTGGCTGGCTCAGAACAGCCCACTGAGTCAGCCTTTTATCCCAGTGTGCAAAAAGTGTCATAACGTGTTTTTCAGCAGAAATAAACGTTTCTGCAACTTTGGTCCACCCCATGTAACTTATAGGTCAGGAACAGCACACTTTTCAAAACGTGTTTTTCAGCCCGAAATAAACGTCTTTTTTCAGACTGTTGAATCCCTATGTAACTGGCTGGCTCAGAAGAGCCCACTGAGTCAGCCTTTTACCCCAGTGTGCAAAAAGTGTCAAAACGTGTTTTTCAGCAGAAATAAACATGTTTCTGCAACTTTGGTCAACCCCATGTAACTTATAGGTCAGGAACAGCACACTTTTCAAAACGTGTTTTTCAGCCCGAAATAAACGTGTTTTTTCAGACTGTTGAATCCCTATGTAACTGGCTGGCTCAGAACAGCCCACTGAGTCAGCCTTTTACCCCAATGTGCAAAAAGTGTCAAAACGTGTTTTTCAGCAGAAATAAACATTTTTCTGCAACTTTGGTCAACCCCATGTAACTTATGGGTCAGGAACAGCACACTTTTCAAAACGTGTTTTTCAGCCCGAAATAAACGTCTTTTTTCAGACTGTTGAATCCCTATGTAACTGGCTGGCTCAGAACAGCCCACTGAGTCAGCCTTTTATCCCAGTGTGCAAAAAGTGTCATAACGTGTTTTTCAGCAGAAATAAACGTTTCTGCAACTTTGGTCCACCCCATGTAACTTATAGGTCAGGAACAGCACACTTTTCAAAACGTGTTTTTCAGCCCGAAATAAACGTCTTTTTTCAGACTGTTGAATCCCTATGTAACTGGCTGGCTCAGAAGAGCCCACTGAGTCAGCCTTTTACCCCAGTGTGCAAAAAGTGTCAAAACGAGTTTTTCAGCAGAAATAAACATGTTTCTGCAACTTTGGTCAACCCCATGTAACTTATAGGTCAGGAACAGCACACTTTTCAAAACGTGTTTTTCAGCCCGAAATAAACACGTTTTTTCAGACTGTTGAATCCCTATGTAACTGGCTGGCTCAGAACAGCCCACTGAGTCAGCCTTTTATCCCAGTGTGCAAAAAGTGTCATAACGTGTTTTTCAGCAGAAATAAACGTTTCTGCAACTTTGGTCCACCCCATGTAACTTATAGGTCAGGAACAGCACACTTTTCAAAACGTGTTTTTCAGCCCGAAATAAACGTGTTTTTTCAGACTGTTGAATCCCTATGTAACTGGCTGGCTCAGAAGAGCCCACTGGGTCAGCCTTTTACCCCAGTGTGCAAAAAGTGTCAAAACGTGTTTTTCAGCAGAAATAAACATGTTTCTGCAACTTTGGTCAACCCCATGTAACTTATAGGTCAGGAACAGCACACTTTTCAAAACGTGTTTTTCAGCCCGAAATAAACACGTTTTTTCAGACTGTTGAATCCCTATGTAACTGGCTGGCTCAGAAGAGCCCACTGGGTCAGCCTTTTACCCCAGTGTGCAAAAAGTGTCAAAACGTGTTTTTCAGCAGAAATAAACATGTTTCTGCAACTTTGGTCAACCCCATGTAACTTATAGGTCAGGAACAGCACACTTTTCAAAACGTGTTTTTCAGCCCGAAATAAACACGTTTTTTCAGACTGTTGAATCCCTATGTAACTGGCTGGCTCAGAAGAGCCCACTGAGTCAGCCTTTTATCCCAGTGTGCAAAAAGTGTCAAAACGTGTTTTTCAGCAGAAATAAACATGTTTCTGCAACTTTGGTAAACCCCATGTAACTTATAGATCAGGAGCAGCACAGTTTTCAAAACGTGTTTTTCAGCCCGAAATAAACACGTTTTTTCAGACTGTTGAATCCCTATGTAACTGGCTGGCTCAGAAGAGCCCACTGAGTCAGCCTTTTATCCCAGTGTGCAAAAAGTGTCAAAACGTGTTTTTCAGCAGAAATAAACATGTTTCTGCAACTTTGGTCAACCCCATGTAACTTATGGGTCAGGAACAGCACACTTTTCAAAACGTGTTTTTCAGCCCGAAATAAACACGTTTTTTCAGACTGTTGAATCCCTATGTAACTGGCTGGCTCAGAACAGCCCACTGAGTCAGCCTTTTATCCCAGTGTGCAAAAAGTGTCAAAACGTGTTTTTCAGCAGAAATAAACATGTTTCTGCAACTTTGGTCAACCCCATGTAACTTATAGGTCAGGAACAGCACACTTTTCAAAACGTGTTTTTCAGCCCGAAATAAACGTCTTTTTTCACACTGTTGAATCCCTATGTAACTGGCTGGCTCAGAAGAGCCCACTGGGTCAGCCTTTTACCCCAGTGTGCAAAAAGTGTCAAAACGTGTTTTTCAGCAGAAATAAACATGTTTCTGCAACTTTGGTCAACCCCATGTAACTTATAGGTCAGGAACAGCACACTTTTCAAAACGTGTTTTTCAGCCCGAAATAAACACGTTTTTTCAGACTGTTGAATCCCTATGTAACTGGCTGGCTCAGAAGAGCCCACTGAGTCAGCCTTTTATCCCAGTGTGCAAAAAGTGTCAAAACGTGTTTTTCAGCAGAAATAAACATGTTTCTGCAACTTTGGTAAACCCCATGTAACTTATAGATCAGGAGCAGCACAGTTTTCAAAACGTGTTTTTCAGCCCGAAATAAACACGTTTTTTCAGACTGTTGAATCCCTATGTAACTGGCTGGCTCAGAAGAGCCCACTGAGTCAGCCTTTTATCCCAGTGTGCAAAAAGTGTCAAAACGTGTTTTTCAGCAGAAATAAACATGTTTCTGCAACTTTGGTCAACCCCATGTAACTTATAGGTCAGGAACAGCACACTTTTCAAAACGTGTTTTTCAGCCCGAAATAAACACGTTTTTTCAGACTGTTGAATCCCTATGTAACTGGCTGGCTCAGAAGAGCCCACTGAGTCAGCCTTTTACCCTAGTGTGCAAAAAGTGTCAAAACGTGTTTTTCAGCAGAAATAAACATGTTTCTGCAACTTTGGTCAACCCCATGTAACTTATAGGTCAGGAACAGCACACTTTTCAAAACGTGTTTTTCAGCCCGAAATAAACACGTTTTTTCAGACTGTTGAATCCCTATGTAACTGGCTGGCTCAGAACAGCCCACTGAGTCAGCCTTTTATCCCAGTGTGCAAAAAGTGTCAAAACGTGTTTTTCAGCAGAAATAAACATGTTTCTGCAACTTTGGTCAACCCCATGTAACTTATAGGTCAGGAACAGCACACTTTTCAAAACGTGTTTTTCAGCCCGAAATAAACGTCTTTTTTCACACTGTTGAATCCCTATGTAACTGGCTGGCTCAGAAGAGCCCACTGGGTCAGCCTTTTACCCCAGTGTGCAAAAAGTGTCAAAACGTGTTTTTCAGCAGAAATAAACATGTTTCTGCAACTTTGGTCAACCCCATGTAACTTATAGGTCAGGAACAGCACACTTTTCAAAACGTGTTTTTCAGCCCGAAATAAACACGTTTTTTCAGACTGTTGAATCCCTATGTAACTGGCTGGCTCAGAAGAGCCCACTGAGTCAGCCTTTTATCCCAGTGTGCAAAAAGTGTCAAAACGTGTTTTTCAGCAGAAATAAACATGTTTCTGCAACTTTGGTAAACCCCATGTAACTTATAGATCAGGAGCAGCACAGTTTTCAAAACGTGTCTTTCAGCCCGAAATAAACACGTTTTTTCAGACTGTTGAATCCCTATGTAACTGGCTGGCTCAGAAGAGCCCACTGAGTCAGCCTTTTACCCCAGTGTGCAAAAAGTGTCAAAACGTGTTTTTCAGCAGAAATAAACATGTTTCTGCAACTTTGGTCCACCCCATGTAACTTATGGGTCAGGAACAGCACACTTTTCAAAACGTGTTTTTCAGCCCAAAATAAACGTCTTTTTTCAGACTGTTGAATCCCTATGTAACTGGCTGGCTCAGAACAGCCCACTGAGTCAGCCTTTTATCCCAGTGTGCAAAAAGTGTCATAACGTGTTTTTCAGCAGAAATAAACGTTTCTGCAACTTTGGTCCACCCCATGTAACTTATAGGTCAGGAACAGCACACTTTTCAAAACGTGTTTTTCAGCCCGAAATAAACGTCTTTTTTCAGACTGTTGAATCCCTATGTAACTGGCTGGCTCAGAAGAGCCCACTGAGTCAGCCTTTTACCCCAGTGTGCAAAAAGTGTCAAAACGTGTTTTTCAGCAGAAATAAACATGTTTCTGCAACTTTGGTCAACCCCATGTAACTTATAGGTCAGGAACAGCACACTTTTCAAAACGTGTTTTTCAGCCCGAAATAAACGTGTTTTTTCAGACTGTTGAATCCCTATGTAACTGGCTGGCTCAGAACAGCCCACTGAGTCAGCCTTTTACCCCAATGTGCAAAAAGTGTCAAAACGTGTTTTTCAGCAGAAATAAACATTTTTCTGCAACTTTGGTCAACCCCATGTAACTTATGGGTCAGGAACAGCACACTTTTCAAAACGTGTTTTTCAGCCCGAAATAAACGTCTTTTTTCAGACTGTTGAATCCCTATGTAACTGGCTGGCTCAGAACAGCCCACTGAGTCAGCCTTTTATCCCAGTGTGCAAAAAGTGTCATAACGTGTTTTTCAGCAGAAATAAACGTTTCTGCAACTTTGGTCCACCCCATGTAACTTATAGGTCAGGAACAGCACACTTTTCAAAACGTGTTTTTCAGCCCGAAATAAACGTCTTTTTTCAGACTGTTGAATCCCTATGTAACTGGCTGGCTCAGAAGAGCCCACTGAGTCAGCCTTTTACCCCAGTGTGCAAAAAGTGTCAAAACGAGTTTTTCAGCAGAAATAAACATGTTTCTGCAACTTTGGTCAACCCCATGTAACTTATAGGTCAGGAACAGCACACTTTTCAAAACGTGTTTTTCAGCCCGAAATAAACACGTTTTTTCAGACTGTTGAATCCCTATGTAACTGGCTGGCTCAGAACAGCCCACTGAGTCAGCCTTTTATCCCAGTGTGCAAAAAGTGTCATAACGTGTTTTTCAGCAGAAATAAACGTTTCTGCAACTTTGGTCCACCCCATGTAACTTATAGGTCAGGAACAGCACACTTTTCAAAACGTGTTTTTCAGCCCGAAATAAACGTGTTTTTTCAGACTGTTGAATCCCTATGTAACTGGCTGGCTCAGAAGAGCCCACTGGGTCAGCCTTTTACCCCAGTGTGCAAAAAGTGTCAAAACGTGTTTTTCAGCAGAAATAAACATGTTTCTGCAACTTTGGTCAACCCCATGTAACTTATAGGTCAGGAACAGCACACTTTTCAAAACGTGTTTTTCAGCCCGAAATAAACACGTTTTTTCAGACTGTTGAATCCCTATGTAACTGGCTGGCTCAGAAGAGCCCACTGGGTCAGCCTTTTACCCCAGTGTGCAAAAAGTGTCAAAACGTGTTTTTCAGCAGAAATAAACATGTTTCTGCAACTTTGGTCAACCCCATGTAACTTATAGGTCAGGAACAGCACACTTTTCAAAACGTGTTTTTCAGCCCGAAATAAACACGTTTTTTCAGACTGTTGAATCCCTATGTAACTGGCTGGCTCAGAAGAGCCCACTGAGTCAGCCTTTTATCCCAGTGTGCAAAAAGTGTCAAAACGTGTTTTTCAGCAGAAATAAACATGTTTCTGCAACTTTGGTAAACCCCATGTAACTTATAGATCAGGAGCAGCACAGTTTTCAAAACGTGTTTTTCAGCCCGAAATAAACACGTTTTTTCAGACTGTTGAATCCCTATGTAACTGGCTGGCTCAGAAGAGCCCACTGAGTCAGCCTTTTATCCCAGTGTGCAAAAAGTGTCAAAACGTGTTTTTCAGCAGAAATAAACATGTTTCTGCAACTTTGGTCAACCCCATGTAACTTATGGGTCAGGAACAGCACACTTTTCAAAACGTGTTTTTCAGCCCGAAATAAACACGTTTTTTCAGACTGTTGAATCCCTATGTAACTGGCTGGCTCAGAACAGCCCACTGAGTCAGCCTTTTATCCCAGTGTGCAAAAAGTGTCAAAACGTGTTTTTCAGCAGAAATAAACATGTTTCTGCAACTTTGGTCAACCCCATGTAACTTATAGGTCAGGAACAGCACACTTTTCAAAACGTGTTTTTCAGCCCGAAATAAACGTCTTTTTTCACACTGTTGAATCCCTATGTAACTGGCTGGCTCAGAAGAGCCCACTGGGTCAGCCTTTTACCCCAGTGTGCAAAAAGTGTCAAAACGTGTTTTTCAGCAGAAATAAACATGTTTCTGCAACTTTGGTCAACCCCATGTAACTTATAGGTCAGGAACAGCACACTTTTCAAAACGTGTTTTTCAGCCCGAAATAAACACGTTTTTTCAGACTGTTGAATCCCTATGTAACTGGCTGGCTCAGAAGAGCCCACTGAGTCAGCCTTTTATCCCAGTGTGCAAAAAGTGTCAAAACGTGTTTTTCAGCAGAAATAAACATGTTTCTGCAACTTTGGTAAACCCCATGTAACTTATAGATCAGGAGCAGCACAGTTTTCAAAACGTGTCTTTCAGCCCGAAATAAACACGTTTTTTCAGACTGTTGAATCCCTATGTAACTGGCTGGCTCAGAAGAGCCCACTGAGTCAGCCTTTTATCCCAGTGTGCAAAAAGTGTCAAAACGTGTTTTTCAGCAGAAATAAACATGTTTCTGCAACTTTGGTCAACCCCATGTAACTTATGGGTCAGGAACAGCACACTTTTCAAAACGTGTTTTTCAGCCCGAAATAAACACGTTTTTTCAGACTGTTGAATCCCTATGTAACTGGCTGGCTCAGAAGAGCCCACTGAGTCAGCCTTTTACCCTAGTGTGCAAAAAGTGTCAAAACGTGTTTTTCAGCAGAAATAAACATGTTTCTGCAACTTTGGTAAACCCCATGTAACTTATGGGTCAGGAACAGAACACGTTTCAAAACATGTTTTTCAGCCCGAAATAAACGCGTTTTTTCAGACTGTTGAATCCCAATGTATCTGCCTGGCTCAGAAGAGCCCACTGAGTCAGCCCTTAACCCCAGTGTGCAGAAAGTGTCAAAACGTGTTTTTCAGCAGAAATAAACATGTTTCTGCAACTTTGGTCAACCCCATGTAACTTATGGGTCAGGAACAGAACCCGTTTCAAAACATGTTTTTCAGCCCGAAATAAACGCGTTTTTTCAGACTGTTGAATCCCAATGTATCTGCCTGGCTCAGAAGAGCCCACTGAGTCAGCCCTTAACCGCAGTGTGCAGAAAGTGTCAAAACGTGTTTTTCAGCAGAAATAAACATGTTTCTGCAACTTTGGTCAACCCCATGTAACTTATGGGTCAGGAACAGCACACTTTTCAAAACGTGTTTTTCAGCCCGAAATAAACACGTTTTTTCAGACTGTTGAATCCCTATGTAACTGGCTGGCTCAGAAGAGCCCACTGAGTCAGCCTTTTACCCCAGTGTGCAAAAAGTGTCAAAACGTGTTTTTCAGCAGAAATAAACATGTTTCTGCAACTTTGGTCAACCCCATGTAACTTATAGGTCAGGAACAGCACACTTTTCAAAACGTGTTTTTCAGCCCGAAATAAACACGTTTTTTCAGACTGTTGAATCCCTATGTAACTGGCTGGCTCAGAACAGCCCACTGAGTCAGCCTTTTATCCCAGTGTGCAAAAAGTGTCATAACGTGTTTTTCAGCAGAAATAAACGTTTCTGCAACTTTGGTCCACCCCATGTAACTTATAGGTCAGGAACAGCACACTTTTCAAAACGTGTTTTTCAGCCCGAAATAAACGTGTTTTTTCAGACTGTTGAATCCCTATGTAACTGGCTGGCTCAGAACAGCCCACTGAGTCAGCCTTTTACCCCAGTGTGCAAAAAGTGTCAAAACGTGTTTTTCAGCAGAAATAAACATGTTTCTGCAACTTTGGTCAACCCCATGTAACTTATAGGTCAGGAACAGCACACTTTTCAAAACGTGTTTTTCAGCCCGAAATAAACACGTTTTTTCAGACTGTTGAATCCCTATGTAACTGGCTGGCTCAGAAGAGCCCACTGAGTCAGCCTTTTATCCCAGTGTGCAAAAAGTGTCAAAACGTGTTTTTCAGCAGAAATAAACATGTTTCTGCAGCTTTGGTAAACCCCATGTAACTTATAGATCAGGAGCAGCACAGTTTTCAAAACGTGTTTTTCAGCCCGAAATAAACACGTTTTTTCAGACTGTTGAATCCCTATGTAACTGGCTGGCTCAGAAGAGCCCACTGAGTCAGCCTTTTACCCTAGTGTGCAAAAAGTGTCAAAACGTGTTTTTCAGCAGAAATAAACATGTTTCTGCAACTTTGGTCAACCCCATGTAACTTATAGGTCAGGAACAGCACACTTTTCAAAACGTGTTTTTCAGCCCGAAATAAACACGTTTTTTCAGACTGTTGAATCCCTATGTAACTGGCTGGCTCAGAACAGCCCACTGAGTCAGCCTTTTATCCCAGTGTGCAAAAAGTGTCAAAACGTGTTTTTCAGCAGAAATAAACATGTTTCTGCAACTTTGGTCCACCCCATGTAACTTATAGGTCAGGAACAGCACACTTTTCAAAACGTGTTTTTCAGCCCGAAATAAACGTGTTTTTTCAGACTGTTGAATCCCTATGTAACTGGCTGGCTCAGAAGAGCCCACTGAGTCAGCCTTTTACCCCAGTGTGCAAAAAGTGTCAAAACGTGTTTTTCAGCAGAAATAAACATGTTTCTGCAACTTTGGTCCACCCCATGTAACTTATGGGTCAGGAACAGCACACTTTTCAAAACGTGTTTTTCAGCCCGAAATAAACGTCTTTTTTCAGACTGTTGAATCCCTATGTAACTGGCTGGCTCAGAACAGCCCACTGAGTCAGCCTTTTATCCCAGTGTGCAAAAAGTGTCATAACGTGTTTTTCAGCAGAAATAAACGTTTCTGCAACTTTGGTCCACCCCATGTAACTTATAGGTCAGGAACAGCACACTTTTCAAAACATGTTTTTCAGCCCGAAATAAACGTCTTTTTTCAGACTGTTGAATCCCTATGTAACTGGCTGGCTCAGAAGAGCCCACTGAGTCAGCCTTTTACCCCAGTGTGCAAAAAGCGTCAAAACGTGTTTTTCAGCAGAAATAAACATGTTTCTGCAACTTTGGTCAACCCCATGTAACTTATAGGTCAGGAACAGCACACTTTTCAAAACGTGTTTTTCAGCCCGAAATAAACACGTTTTTTCAGACTGTTGAATCCCTATGTAACTGGCTGGCTCAGAACAGCCCACTGAGTCAGCCTTTTATCCCAGTGTGCAAAAAGTGTCATAACGTGTTTTTCAGCAGAAATAAACGTTTCTGCAACTTTGGTCCACCCCATGTAACTTATAGGTCAGGAACAGCACACTTTTCAAAACGTGTTTTTCAGCCCGAAATAAACACGTTTTTTCAGACTGTTGAATCCCTATGTAACTGGCTGGCTCAGAACAGCCCACTGAGTCAGCCTTTTATCCCAGTGTGCAAAAAGTGTCATAACGTGTTTTTCAGCAGAAATAAACGTTTCTGCAACTTTGGTCCACCCCATGTAACTTATAGGTCAGGAACAGCACACTTTTCAAAACGTGTTTTTCAGCCCGAAATAAACGTGTTTTTTCAGACTGTTGAATCCCTATGTAACTGGCTGGCTCAGAACAGCCCACTGAGTCAGCCTTTTACCCCAGTGTGCAAAAAGTGTCAAAACGTGTTTTTCAGCAGAAATAAACATGTTTCTGCAACTTTGGTCAACCCCATGTAACTTATAGGTCAGGAACAGCACACTTTTCAAAACGTGTTTTTCAGCCCGAAATAAACGTCTTTTTTCAGACTGTTGAATCCCTATGTAACTGGCTGGCTCAGAAGAGCCCACTGGGTCAGCCTTTTACCCCAGTGTGCAAAAAGTGTCAAAACGTGTTTTTCAGCAGAAATAAACATGTTTCTGCAACTTTGGTCAACCCCATGTAACTTATAGGTCAGGAACAGCACAGTTTTCAAAACGTGTTTTTCAGCCCGAAATAAACACGTTTTTTCAGACTGTTGAATCCCTATGTAACTGGCTAGCTCAGAAGAGCCCACTGGGTCAGCCTTTTACCCCAGTGTGCAAAAAGTTTCAAAACGTGTTTTTCAGCAGAAATAAACATGTTTCTGCAACTTTGGTCAACCCCATGTAACTTATAGGTCAGGAACAGCACACTTTTCAAAACGTGTTTTTCAGCCCGAAATAAACACGTTTTTTCAGACTGTTGAATCCCTATGTAACTGGCTGGCTCAGAAGAGCCCACTGAGTCAGCCTTTTATCCCAGTGTGCAAAAAGTGTCAAAACGTGTTTTTCAGCAGAAATAAACATGTTTCTGCAACTTTGGTAAACCCCATGTAACTTATAGATCAGGAGCAGCACAGTTTTCAAAACGTGTTTTTCAGCCCGAAATAAACACGTTTTTTCAGACTGTTGAATCCCTATGTAACTGGCTGGCTCAGAAGAGCCCACTGAGTCAGCCTTTTATCCCAGTGTGCAAAAAGTGTCAAAACGTGTTTTTCAGCAGAAATAAACATGTTTCTGCAACTTTGGTCAACCCCATGTAACTTATGGGTCAGGAACAGCACACTTTTCAAAACGTGTTTTTCAGCCCGAAATAAACACGTTTTTTCAGACTGTTGAATCCCTATGTAACTGGCTGGCTCAGAAGAGCCCACTGAGTCAGCCTTTTACCCCAGTGTGCAAAAAGTGTCAAAACGTGTTTTTCAGCAGAAATAAACATGTTTCTGCAACTTTGGTCAACCCCATGTAACTTATAGGTCAGGAACAGCACACTTTTCAAAACGTGTTTTTCAGCCCGAAATAAACACGTTTTTTCAGACTGTTGAATCCCTATGTAACTGGCTGGCTCAGAACAGCCCACTGAGTCAGCCTTTTATCCCAGTGTGCAAAAAGTGTCATAACGTGTTTTTCAGCAGAAATAAACGTTTCTGCAACTTTGGTCCACCCCATGTAACTTATAGGTCAGGAACAGCACACTTTTCAAAACGTGTTTTTCAGCCCGAAATAAACGTGTTTTTTCAGACTGTTGAATCCCTATGTAACTGGCTGGCTCAGAACAGCCCACTGAGTCAGCCTTTTACCCCAGTGTGCAAAAAGTGTCAAAACGTGTTTTTCAGCAGAAATAAACATGTTTCTGCAACTTTGGTCAACCCCATGTAACTTATAGGTCAGGAACAGCACACTTTTCAAAACGTGTTTTTCAGCCCGAAATAAACACGTTTTTTCAGACTGTTGAATCCCTATGTAACTGGCTGGCTCAGAAGAGCCCACTGAGTCAGCCTTTTATCCCAGTGTGCAAAAAGTGTCAAAACGTGTTTTTCAGCAGAAATAAACATGTTTCTGCAACTTTGGTAAACCCCATGTAACTTATAGATCAGGAGCAGCACAGTTTTCAAAACGTGTTTTTCAGCCCGAAATAAACACGTTTTTTCAGACTGTTGAATCCCTATGTAACTGGCTGGCTCAGAAGAGCCCACTGAGTCAGCCTTTTACCCTAGTGTGCAAAAAGTGTCAAAACGTGTTTTTCAGCAGAAATAAACATGTTTCTGCAACTTTAGTCAACCCCATGTAACTTATAGGTCAGGAACAGCACACTTTTCAAAACGTGTTTTTCAGCCCGAAATAAACACGTTTTTTCAGACTGTTGAATCCCTATGTAACTGGCTGGCTCAGAACAGCCCACTGAGTCAGCCTTTTATCCCAGTGTGCAAAAAGTGTCAAAACGTGTTTTTCAGCAGAAATAAACATGTTTCTGCAACTTTGGTCCACCCCATGTAACTTATAGGTCAGGAACAGCACACTTTTCAAAACGTGTTTTTCAGCCCGAAATAAACGTGTTTTTTCAGACTGTTGAATCCCTATGTAACTGGCTGGCTCAGAACAGCCCACTGAGTCAGCCTTTTACCCCAATGTGCAAAAAGTGTCAAAACGTGTTTTTCAGCAGAAATAAACATGTTTCTGCAACTTTGGTCAACCCCATGTAACTTATGGGTCAGGAACAGCACACTTTTCAAAACGTGTTTTTCAGCCCGAAATAAACACGTTTTTTCAGACTGTTGAATCCCTATGTAACTGGCTGGCTCAGAAGAGCCCACTGAGTCAGCCTTTTACCCCAGTGTGCAAAAAGTGTCAAAACGTGTTTTTCAGCAGAAATAAACATGTTTCTGCAACTTTGGTCCACCCCATGTAACTTATGGGTCAGGAACAGCACACTTTTCAAAACGTGTTTTTCAGCCCGAAATAAACGTCTTTTTTCAGACTGTTGAATCCCTATGTAACTGGCTGGCTCAGAACAGCCCACTGAGTCAGCCTTTTATCCCAGTGTGCAAAAAGTGTCATAACGTGTTTTTCAGCAGAAATAAACGTTTCTGCAACTTTGGTCCACCCCATGTAACTTATAGGTCAGGAACAGCACACTTTTCAAAACATGTTTTTCAGCCCGAAATAAACGTCTTTTTTCAGACTGTTGAATCCCTATGTAACTGGCTGGCTCAGAAGAGCCCACTGAGTCAGCCTTTTACCCCAGTGTGCAAAAAGTGTCAAAACGTGTTTTTCAGCAGAAATAAACATGTTTCTGCAACTTTGGTCAACCCCATGTAACTTATAGGTCAGGAACAGCACACTTTTCAAAACGTGTTTTTCAGCCCGAAATAAACACGTTTTTTCAGACTGTTGAATCCCTATGTAACTGGCTGGCTCAGAACAGCCCACTGAGTCAGCCTTTTATCCCAGTGTGCAAAAAGTGTCATAACGTGTTTTTCAGCAGAAATAAACGTTTCTGCAACTTTGGTCCACCCCATGTAACTTATAGGTCAGGAACAGCACACTTTTCAAAACGTGTTTTTCAGCCCGAAATAAACACGTTTTTTCAGACTGTTGAATCCCTATGTAACTGGCTGGCTCAGAACAGCCCACTGAGTCAGCCTTTTATCCCAGTGTGCAAAAAGTGTCATAACGTGTTTTTCAGCAGAAATAAACGTTTCTGCAACTTTGGTCCACCCCATGTAACTTATAGGTCAGGAACAGCACACTTTTCAAAACGTGTTTTTCAGCCCGAAATAAACGTGTTTTTTCAGACTGTTGAATCCCTATGTAACTGGCTGGCTCAGAACAGCCCACTGAGTCAGCCTTTTACCCCAGTGTGCAAAAAGTGTCAAAACGTGTTTTTCAGCAGAAATAAACATGTTTCTGCAACTTTGGTCAACCCCATGTAACTTATAGGTCAGGAACAGCACACTTTTCAAAACGTGTTTTTCAGCCCGAAATAAACGTCTTTTTTCAGACTGTTGAATCCCTATGTAACTGGCTGGCTCAGAACAGCCCACTGAGTCAGCCTTTTATCCCAGTGTGCAAAAAGTGTCATAACGTGTTTTTCAGCAGAAATAAACGTTTCTGCAACTTTGGTCCACCCCATGTAACTTATAGGTCAGGAACAGCACACTTTTCAAAACGTGTTTTTCAGCCCGAAATAAACACGTTTTTTCAGACTGTTGAATCCCTATGTAACTGGCTGGCTCAGAACAGCCCACTGAGTCAGCCTTTTATCCCAGTGTGCAAAAAGTGTCATAACGTGTTTTTCAGCAGAAATAAACGTTTCTGCAACTTTGGTCCACCCCATGTAACTTATAGGTCAGGAACAGCACACTTTTCAAAACGTGTTTTTCAGCCCGAAATAAACGTGTTTTTTCAGACTGTTGAATCCCTATGTAACTGGCTGGCTCAGAACAGCCCACTGAGTCAGCCTTTTACCCCAGTGTGCAAAAAGTGTCAAAACGTGTTTTTCAGCAGAAATAAACATGTTTCTGCAACTTTGGTCAACCCCATGTAACTTATAGGTCAGGAACAGCACACTTTTCAAAACGTGTTTTTCAGCCCGAAATAAACGTCTTTTTTCAGACTGTTGAATCCCTATGTAACTGGCTGGCTCAGAAGAGCCCACTGGGTCAGCCTTTTACCCCAGTGTGCAAAAAGTGTCAAAACGTGTTTTTCAGCAGAAATAAACATGTTTCTGCAACTTTGGTCAACCCCATGTAACTTATAGGTCAGGAACAGCACAGTTTTCAAAACGTGTTTTTCAGCCCGAAATAAACACGTTTTTTCAGACTGTTGAATCCCTATGTAACTGGCTAGCTCAGAAGAGCCCACTGGGTCAGCCTTTTACCCCAGTGTGCAAAAAGTGTCAAAACGTGTTTTTCAGCAGAAATAAACATGTTTCTGCAACTTTGGTCAACCCCATGTAACTTATAGGTCAGGAACAGCACACTTTTCAAAACGTGTTTTTCAGCCCGAAATAAACACGTTTTTTCAGACTGTTGAATCCCTATGTAACTGGCTGGCTCAGAAGAGCCCACTGAGTCAGCCTTTTATCCCAGTGTGCAAAAAGTGTCAAAACGTGTTTTTCAGCAGAAATAAACATGTTTCTGCAACTTTGGTAAACCCCATGTAACTTATAGATCAGGAGCAGCACAGTTTTCAAAACGTGTTTTTCAGCCCGAAATAAACACGTTTTTTCAGACTGTTGAATCCCTATGTAACTGGCTGGCTCAGAAGAGCCCACTGAGTCAGCCTTTTATCCCAGTGTGCAAAAAGTGTCAAAACGTGTTTTTCAGCAGAAATAAACATGTTTCTGCAACTTTGGTCAACCCCATGTAACTTATGGGTCAGGAACAGCACACTTTTCAAAACGTGTTTTTCAGCCCGAAATAAACACGTTTTTTCAGACTGTTGAATCCCTATGTAACTGGCTGGCTCAGAAGAGCCCACTGAGTCAGCCTTTTACCCCAGTGTGCAAAAAGTGTCAAAACGTGTTTTTCAGCAGAAATAAACATGTTTCTGCAACTTTGGTCAACCCCATGTAACTTATAGGTCAGGAACAGCACACTTTTCAAAACGTGTTTTTCAGCCCGAAATAAACACGTTTTTTCAGACTGTTGAATCCCTATGTAACTGGCTGGCTCAGAACAGCCCACTGAGTCAGCCTTTTATCCCAGTGTGCAAAAAGTGTCATAACGTGTTTTTCAGCAGAAATAAACGTTTCTGCAACTTTGGTCCACCCCATGTAACTTATAGGTCAGGAACAGCACACTTTTCAAAACGTGTTTTTCAGCCCGAAATAAACGTGTTTTTTCAGACTGTTGAATCCCTATGTAACTGGCTGGCTCAGAACAGCCCACTGAGTCAGCCTTTTACCCCAGTGTGCAAAAAGTGTCAAAACGTGTTTTTCAGCAGAAATAAACATGTTTCTGCAACTTTGGTCAACCCCATGTAACTTATAGGTCAGGAACAGCACACTTTTCAAAACGTGTTTTTCAGCCCGAAATAAACACGTTTTTTCAGACTGTTGAATCCCTATGTAACTGGCTGGCTCAGAAGAGCCCACTGAGTCAGCCTTTTATCCCAGTGTGCAAAAAGTGTCAAAACGTGTTTTTCAGCAGAAATAAACATGTTTCTGCAACTTTGGTAAACCCCATGTAACTTATAGATCAGGAGCAGCACAGTTTTCAAAACGTGTTTTTCAGCCCGAAATAAACACGTTTTTTCAGACTGTTGAATCCCTATGTAACTGGCTGGCTCAGAAGAGCCCACTGAGTCAGCCTTTTACCCTAGTGTGCAAAAAGTGTCAAAACGTGTTTTTCAGCAGAAATAAACATGTTTCTGCAACTTTAGTCAACCCCATGTAACTTATAGGTCAGGAACAGCACACTTTTCAAAACGTGTTTTTCAGCCCGAAATAAACACGTTTTTTCAGACTGTTGAATCCCTATGTAACTGGCTGGCTCAGAACAGCCCACTGAGTCAGCCTTTTATCCCAGTGTGCAAAAAGTGTCAAAACGTGTTTTTCAGCAGAAATAAACATGTTTCTGCAACTTTGGTCCACCCCATGTAACTTATAGGTCAGGAACAGCACACTTTTCAAAACGTGTTTTTCAGCCCGAAATAAACGTGTTTTTTCAGACTGTTGAATCCCTATGTAACTGGCTGGCTCAGAACAGCCCACTGAGTCAGCCTTTTACCCCAATGTGCAAAAAGTGTCAAAACGTGTTTTTCAGCAGAAATAAACATGTTTCTGCAACTTTGGTCAACCCCATGTAACTTATGGGTCAGGAACAGCACACTTTTCAAAACGTGTTTTTCAGCCCGAAATAAACACGTTTTTTCAGACTGTTGAATCCCTATGTAACTGGCTGGCTCAGAAGAGCCCACTGAGTCAGCCTTTTACCCCAGTGTGCAAAAAGTGTCAAAACGTGTTTTTCAGCAGAAATAAACATGTTTCTGCAACTTTGGTCCACCCCATGTAACTTATGGGTCAGGAACAGCACACTTTTCAAAACGTGTTTTTCAGCCCGAAATAAACGTCTTTTTTCAGACTGTTGAATCCCTATGTAACTGGCTGGCTCAGAACAGCCCACTGAGTCAGCCTTTTATCCCAGTGTGCAAAAAGTGTCATAACGTGTTTTTCAGCAGAAATAAACGTTTCTGCAACTTTGGTCCACCCCATGTAACTTATAGGTCAGGAACAGCACACTTTTCAAAACATGTTTTTCAGCCCGAAATAAACGTCTTTTTTCAGACTGTTGAATCCCTATGTAACTGGCTGGCTCAGAAGAGCCCACTGAGTCAGCCTTTTACCCCAGTGTGCAAAAAGTGTCAAAACGTGTTTTTCAGCAGAAATAAACATGTTTCTGCAACTTTGGTCCACCCCATGTAACTTATGGGTCAGGAACAGCACACTTTTCAAAACGTGTTTTTCAGCCCGAAATAAACGTCTTTTTTCAGACTGTTGAATCCCTATGTAACTGGCTGGCTCAGAACAGCCCACTGAGTCAGCCTTTTATCCCAGTGTGCAAAAAGTGTCATAACGTGTTTTTCAGCAGAAATAAACGTTTCTGCAACTTTGGTCCACCCCATGTAACTTATAGGTCAGGAACAGCACACTTTTCAAAACATGTTTTTCAGCCCGAAATAAACGTCTTTTTTCAGACTGTTGAATCCCTATGTAACTGGCTGGCTCAGAAGAGCCCACTGAGTCAGCCTTTTACCCCAGTGTGCAAAAAGTGTCAAAACGTGTTTTTCAGCAGAAATAAACATGTTTCTGCAACTTTGGTCAACCCCATGTAACTTATAGGTCAGGAACAGCACACTTTTCAAAACGTGTTTTTCAGCCCGAAATAAACACGTTTTTTCAGACTGTTGAATCCCTATGTAACTGGCTGGCTCAGAACAGCCCACTGAGTCAGCCTTTTATCCCAGTGTGCAAAAAGTGTCATAACGTGTTTTTCAGCAGAAATAAACGTTTCTGCAACTTTGGTCCACCCCATGTAACTTATAGGTCAGGAACAGCACACTTTTCAAAACGTGTTTTTCAGCCCGAAATAAACACGTTTTTTCAGACTGTTGAATCCCTATGTAACTGGCTGGCTCAGAACAGCCCACTGAGTCAGCCTTTTATCCCAGTGTGCAAAAAGTGTCATAACGTGTTTTTCAGCAGAAATAAACGTTTCTGCAACTTTGGTCCACCCCATGTAACTTATAGGTCAGGAACAGCACACTTTTCAAAACGTGTTTTTCAGCCCGAAATAAACGTGTTTTTTCAGACTGTTGAATCCCTATGTAACTGGCTGGCTCAGAACAGCCCACTGAGTCAGCCTTTTACCCCAGTGTGCAAAAAGTGTCAAAACGTGTTTTTCAGCAGAAATAAACATGTTTCTGCAACTTTGGTCAACCCCATGTAACTTATAGGTCAGGAACAGCACACTTTTCAAAACGTGTTTTTCAGCCCGAAATAAACGTCTTTTTTCAGACTGTTGAATCCCTATGTAACTGGCTGGCTCAGAAGAGCCCACTGGGTCAGCCTTTTACCCCAGTGTGCAAAAAGTGTCAAAACGTGTTTTTCAGCAGAAATAAACATGTTTCTGCAACTTTGGTCAACCCCATGTAACTTATAGGTCAGGAACAGCACACTTTTCAAAACGTGTTTTTCAGACCGAAATAAACACGTTTTTTCAGACTGTTGAATCCCTATGTAACTGGCTAGCTCAGAAGAGCCCACTGGGTCAGCCTTTTACCCCAGTGTGCAAAAAGTGTCAAAACGTGTTTTTCAGCAGAAATAAACATGTTTCTGCAACTTTGGTCAACCCCATGTAACTTATAGGTCAGGAACAGCACAGTTTTCAAAACGTGTTTTTCAGCCCGAAATAAACACGTTTTTTCAGACTGTTGAATCCCTATGTAACTGGCTAGCTCAGAAGAGCCCACTGGGTCAGCCTTTTACCCCAGTGTGCAAAAAGTGTCAAAACGTGTTTTTCAGCAGAAATAAACATGTTTCTGCAACTTTGGTAAACCCCATGTAACTTATAGATCAGGAGCAGCACAGTTTTCAAAACGTGTTTTTCAGCCCGAAATAAACATGTTTTTTCAGACTGTTGAATCCCTATGTAACTGGCTGGCTCAGAAGAGCCCACTGAGTCAGCCTTTTATCCCAGTGTGCAAAAAGTGTCAAAACGTGTTTTTCAGCAGAAATAAACATGTTTCTGCAACTTTGGTCAACCCCATGTAACTTATGGGTCAGGAACAGCACACTTTTCAAAACGTGTTTTTCAGCCCGAAATAAACACGTTTTTTCAGACTGTTGAATCCCTATGTAACTGGCTGGCTCAGAAGAGCCCACTGAGTCAGCCTTTTACCCTAGTGTGCAAAAAGTGTCAAAACGTGTTTTTCAGCAGAAATAAACATGTTTCTGCAACTTTGGTCAACCCCATGTAACTTATAGGTCAGGAACAGCACACTTTTCAAAACGTGTTTTTCAGCCCGAAATAAACACGTTTTTTCAGACTGTTGAATCCCTATGTAACTGGCTGGCTCAGAACAGCCCACTGAGTCAGCCTTTTATCCCAGTGTGCAAAAAGTGTCAAAACGTGTTTTTCTGCAGAAATAAACATGTTTCTGCAACTTTGGTCCACCCCATGTAACTTATAGGTCAGGAACAGCACACTTTTCAAAACGTGTTTTTCAGCCCGAAATAAACGTGTTTTTTCAGACTGTTGAATCCCTATGTAACTGGCTGGCTCAGAACAGCCCACTGAGTCAGCCTTTTACCCCAATGTGCAAAAAGTGTCAAAACGTGTTTTTCAGCAGAAATAAACATGTTTCTGCAACTTTGGTCAACCCCATGTAACTTATGGGTCAGGAACAGCACACTTTTCAAAACGTGTTTTTCAGCCCGAAATAAACACGTTTTTTCAGACTGTTGAATCCCTATGTAACTGGCTGGCTCAGAAGAGCCCACTGAGTCAGCCTTTTACCCCAGTGTGCAAAAAGTGTCAAAACGTGTTTTTCAGCAGAAATAAACATGTTTCTGCAACTTTGGTCCACCCCATGTAACTTATAGGTCAGGAACAGCACACTTTTCAAAACGTGTTTTTCAGCCCGAAATAAACGTCTTTTTTCAGACTGTTGAATCCCTATGTAACTGGCTGGCTCAGAACAGCCCACTGAGTCAGCCTTTTACCCCAATGTGCAAAAAGTGTCAAAACGTGTTTTTCAGCAGAAATAAACATGTTTCTGCAACTTTGGTCAACCCCATGTAACTTATGGGTCAGGAACAGCACACTTTTCAAAACGTGTTTTTCAGCCCGAAATAAACACGTTTTTTCAGACTGTTGAATCCCTATGTAACTGGCTGGCTCAGAAGAGCCCACTGAGTCAGCCTTTTACCCCAGTGTGCAAAAAGTGTCAAAACGTGTTTTTCAGCAGAAATAAACATGTTTCTGCAACTTTGGTCCACCCCATGTAACTTATGGGTCAGGAACAGCACACTTTTCAAAACGTGTTTTTCAGCCCGAAATAAACGTCTTTTTTCAGACTGTTGAATCCCTATGTAACTGGCTGGCTCAGAAGAGCCCACTGAGTCAGCCTTTTATCCCAGTGTGCAAAAAGTGTCATAACGTGTTTTTCAGCAGAAATAAACGTTTCTGCAACTTTGGTCCACCCCATGTAACTTATAGGTCAGGAACAGCACACTTTTCAAAACGTGTTTTTCAGCCCGAAATAAACGTCTTTTTTCAGACTGTTGAATCCCTATGTAACTGGCTGGCTCAGAAGAGCCCACTGGGTCAGCCTTTTACCCCAGTGTGCAAAAAGTGTCAAAACGTGTTTTTCAGCAGAAATAAACATGTTTCTGCAACTTTGGTCAACCCCATGTAACTTATAGGTCAGGAACAGCACACTTTTCAAAACGTGTTTTTCAGCCCGAAATAAACGTCTTTTTTCAGACTGTTGAATCCCTATGTAACTGGCTGGCTCAGAAGAGCCCACTGGGTCAGCCTTTTATCCCAGTGTGCAAAAAGTGTCAAAACGTGTTTTTCAGCAGAAATAAACATGTTTCTGCAACTTTGGTCAACCCCATGTAACTTATGGGTCAGGAACAGCACACTTTTCAAAACGTGTTTTTCAGCCCGAAATAAACACGTTTTTTCAGACTGTTGAATCCCTATGTAACTGGCTGGCTCAGAAGAGCCCACTGAGTCAGCCTTTTACCCTAGTGTGCAAAAAGTGTCAAAACGTGTTTTTCAGCAGAAATAAACATGTTTCTGCAACTTTGGTAAACCCCATGTAACTTATGGGTCAGGAACAGAACACGTTTCAAAACATGTTTTTCAGCCCGAAATAAACACGTTTTTTCAGACTGTTGAATCCCAATGTATCTGCCTGGCTCAGAAGAGCCCACTGAGTCAGCCCTTAACCCCAGTGTGCAGAAAGTGTCAAAACGTGTTTTTCAGCAGAAATAAACATGTTTCTGCAACTTTGGTCAACCCCATATAACTTATGGGTCAGGAACAGAACCCGTTTCAAAACGTGTTTTTCAGCCCGAAATAAACGTCTTTTTTCAGACTGTTGAATCCCTATGTAACTGGCTGGCTCAGAACAGCCCACTGAGTCAGCCTTTTATCCCAGTGTGCAAAAAGTGTCATAACGTGTTTTTCAGCAGAAATAAACGTTTCTGCAACTTTGGTCCACCCCATGTAACTTATAGGTCAGGAACAGCACACTTTTCAAAACGTGTTTTTCAGCCCGAAATAAACGTCTTTTTTCAGACTGTTGAATCCCTATGTAACTGGCTGGCTCAGAAGAGCCCACTGGGTCAGCCTTTTACCCCAGTGTGCAAAAAGTGTCAAATGTGTTTTTCAGCAGAAATAAACATGTTTCTGCAACTTTGGTCAACCCCATGTAACTTATAGGTCAGGAACAGCACACTTTTCAAAACGTGTTTTTCAGCCCGAAATAAACGCGTTTTTTCAGACTGTTGAATCCCAATGTATCTGCCTGGCTCAGAAGAGCCCACTGAGTCAGCCCTTAACCCCAGTGTGCAGAAAGTGTCAAAACGTGTTTTTCAGCAGAAATAAACATGTTTCTGCAACTTTGGTCAACCCCATGTAACTTATGGGTCAGGAACAGAACCCGTTTCAAAACATGTTTTTCAGCCCGAAATAAACACGTTTTTTCAGACTGTTGAATCCCAATGTATCTGCCTGGCTCAGAAGAGCCCACTGAGTCAGCCCTTAACCCCAGTGTGCAGAAAGTGTCAAAACGTGTTTTTCAGCAGAAATAAACATGTTTCTGCAACTTTGGTCAACCCCATGTAACTTATAGGTTAGGAACAGCACACTTTTCAAAACGTGTTTTTCAGCCCGAAATAAACACGTTTTTTCAGACTGTTGAATCCCTATGTAACTGGCTGGCTCAGAAGAGCCCACTGAGTCAGCCTTTTACCCCAGTGTGCAAAAAGTGTCAAAACGTGTTTTTCAGCAGAAATAAACATGTTTCTGCAACTTTGGTCAACCCCATGTAACTTATAGGTCAGGAACAGCACACTTTTCAAAACGTGTTTTTCAGCCCGAAATAAACACGTTTTTTCAGACTGTTGAATCCCTATGTAACTGGCTGGCTCAGAACAGCCCACTGAGTCAGCCTTTTATCCCAGTGTGCAAAAAGTGTCATAACGTGTTTTTCAGCAGAAATAAACGTTTCTGCAACTTTGGTCCACCCCATGTAACTTATAGGTCAGGAACAGCACACTTTTCAAAACGTGTTTTTCAGCCCGAAATAAACGTGTTTTTTCAGACTGTTGAATCCCTATGTAACTGGCTGGCTCAGAACAGCCCACTGAGTCAGCCTTTTACCCCAGTGTGCAAAAAGTGTCAAAACGTGTTTTTCAGCAGAAATAAACATGTTTCTGCAACTTTGGTCAACCCCATGTAACTTATAGGTCAGGAACAGCACACTTTTCAAAACGTGTTTTTCAGCCCGAAATAAACACGTTTTTTCAGACTGTTGAATCCCTATGTAACTGGCTGGCTCAGAAGAGCCCACTGAGTCAGCCTTTTATCCCAGTGTGCAAAAAGTGTCAAAACGTGTTTTTCAGCAGAAATAAACATGTTTCTGCAACTTTGGTAAACCCCATGTAACTTATAGATCAGGAGCAGCACAGTTTTCAAAACGTGTTTTTCAGCCCGAAATAAACACGTTTTTTCAGACTGTTGAATCCCTATGTAACTGGCTGGCTCAGAAGAGCCCACTGAGTCAGCCTTTTACCCTAGTGTGCAAAAAGTGTCAAAACGTGTTTTTCAGCAGAAATAAACATGTTTCTGCAACTTTGGTCAACCCCATGTAACTTATAGGTCAGGAACAGCACACTTTTCAAAACGTGTTTTTCAGCCCGAAATAAACACGTTTTTTCAGACTGTTGAATCCCTATGTAACTGGCTGGCTCAGAACAGCCCACTGAGTCAGCCTTTTATCCCAGTGTGCAAAAAGTGTCAAAACGTGTTTTTCTGCAGAAATAAACATGTTTCTGCAACTTTGGTCCACCCCATGTAACTTATAGGTCAGGAACAGCACACTTTTCAAAACGTGTTTTTCAGCCCGAAATAAACGTGTTTTTTCAGACTGTTGAATCCCTATGTAACTGGCTGGCTCAGAACAGCCCACTGAGTCAGCCTTTTACCCCAATGTGCAAAAAGTGTCAAAACGTGTTTTTCAGCAGAAATAAACATGTTTCTGCAACTTTGGTCAACCCCATGTAACTTATGGGTCAGGAACAGCACACTTTTCAAAACGTGTTTTTCAGCCCGAAATAAACACGTTTTTTCAGACTGTTGAATCCCTATGTAACTGGCTGGCTCAGAAGAGCCCACTGAGTCAGCCTTTTACCCCAGTGTGCAAAAAGTGTCAAAACGTGTTTTTCAGCAGAAATAAACATGTTTCTGCAACTTTGGTCCACCCCATGTAACTTATAGGTCAGGAACAGCACACTTTTCAAAACGTGTTTTTCAGCCCGAAATAAACGTCTTTTTTCAGACTGTTGAATCCCTATGTAACTGGCTGGCTCAGAACAGCCCACTGAGTCAGCCTTTTACCCCAATGTGCAAAAAGTGTCAAAACGTGTTTTTCAGCAGAAATAAACATGTTTCTGCAACTTTGGTCAACCCCATGTAACTTATGGGTCAGGAACAGCACACTTTTCAAAACGTGTTTTTCAGCCCGAAATAAACACGTTTTTTCAGACTGTTGAATCCCTATGTAACTGGCTGGCTCAGAAGAGCCCACTGAGTCAGCCTTTTACCCCAGTGTGCAAAAAGTGTCAAAACGTGTTTTTCAGCAGAAATAAACATGTTTCTGCAACTTTGGTCCACCCCATGTAACTTATGGGTCAGGAACAGCACACTTTTCAAAACGTGTTTTTCAGCCCGAAATAAACGTCTTTTTTCAGACTGTTGAATCCCTATGTAACTGGCTGGCTCAGAAGAGCCCACTGAGTCAGCCTTTTATCCCAGTGTGCAAAAAGTGTCATAACGTGTTTTTCAGCAGAAATAAACGTTTCTGCAACTTTGGTCCACCCCATGTAACTTATAGGTCAGGAACAGCACACTTTTCAAAACGTGTTTTTCAGCCCGAAATAAACGTCTTTTTTCAGACTGTTGAATCCCTATGTAACTGGCTGGCTCAGAAGAGCCCACTGGGTCAGCCTTTTACCCCAGTGTGCAAAAAGTGTCAAAACGTGTTTTTCAGCAGAAATAAACATGTTTCTGCAACTTTGGTCAACCCCATGTAACTTATAGGTCAGGAACAGCACACTTTTCAAAACGTGTTTTTCAGCCCGAAATAAACGTCTTTTTTCAGACTGTTGAATCCCTATGTAACTGGCTGGCTCAGAAGAGCCCACTGGGTCAGCCTTTTATCCCAGTGTGCAAAAAGTGTCAAAACGTGTTTTTCAGCAGAAATAAACATGTTTCTGCAACTTTGGTCAACCCCATGTAACTTATGGGTCAGGAACAGCACACTTTTCAAAACGTGTTTTTCAGCCCGAAATAAACACGTTTTTTCAGACTGTTGAATCCCTATGTAACTGGCTGGCTCAGAAGAGCCCACTGAGTCAGCCTTTTACCCTAGTGTGCAAAAAGTGTCAAAACGTGTTTTTCAGCAGAAATAAACATGTTTCTGCAACTTTGGTAAACCCCATGTAACTTATGGGTCAGGAACAGAACACGTTTCAAAACATGTTTTTCAGCCCGAAATAAACACGTTTTTTCAGACTGTTGAATCCCAATGTATCTGCCTGGCTCAGAAGAGCCCACTGAGTCAGCCCTTAACCCCAGTGTGCAGAAAGTGTCAAAACGTGTTTTTCAGCAGAAATAAACATGTTTCTGCAACTTTGGTCAACCCCATATAACTTATGGGTCAGGAACAGAACCCGTTTCAAAACGTGTTTTTCAGCCCGAAATAAACGTCTTTTTTCAGACTGTTGAATCCCTATGTAACTGGCTGGCTCAGAACAGCCCACTGAGTCAGCCTTTTATCCCAGTGTGCAAAAAGTGTCATAACGTGTTTTTCAGCAGAAATAAACGTTTCTGCAACTTTGGTCCACCCCATGTAACTTATAGGTCAGGAACAGCACACTTTTCAAAACGTGTTTTTCAGCCCGAAATAAACGTCTTTTTTCAGACTGTTGAATCCCTATGTAACTGGCTGGCTCAGAAGAGCCCACTGGGTCAGCCTTTTACCCCAGTGTGCAAAAAGTGTCAAAACGTGTTTTTCAGCAGAAATAAACATGTTTCTGCAACTTTGGTCAACCCCATGTAACTTATAGGTCAGGAACAGCACACTTTTCAAAACGTGTTTTTCAGCCCGAAATAAACGCGTTTTTTCAGACTGTTGAATCCCAATGTATCTGCCTGGCTCAGAAGAGCCCACTGAGTCAGCCCTTAACCCCAGTGTGCAGAAAGTGTCAAAACGTGTTTTTCAGCAGAAATAAACATGTTTCTGCAACTTTGGTCAACCCCATGTAACTTATGGGTCAGGAACAGAACCCGTTTCAAAACATGTTTTTCAGCCCGAAATAAACACGTTTTTTCAGACTGTTGAATCCCAATGTATCTGCCTGGCTCAGAAGAGCCCACTGAGTCAGCCCTTAACCCCAGTGTGCAGAAAGTGTCAAAACGTGTTTTTCAGCAGAAATAAACATGTTTCTGCAACTTTGGTCAACCCCATGTAACTTATAGGTTAGGAACAGCACACTTTTCAAAACGTGTTTTTCAGCCCGAAATAAACACGTTTTTTCAGACTGTTGAATCCCTATGTAACTGGCTGGCTCAGAAGAGCCCACTGAGTCAGCCTTTTACCCCAGTGTGCAAAAAGTGTCAAAACGTGTTTTTCAGCAGAAATAAACATGTTTCTGCAACTTTGGTCAACCCCATGTAACTTATAGGTCAGGAACAGCACACTTTTCAAAACGTGTTTTTCAGCCCGAAATAAACACGTTTTTTCAGACTGTTGAATCCCTATGTAACTGGCTGGCTCAGAACAGCCCACTGAGTCAGCCTTTTATCCCAGTGTGCAAAAAGTGTCATAACGTGTTTTTCAGCAGAAATAAACGTTTCTGCAACTTTGGTCCACCCCATGTAACTTATAGGTCAGGAACAGCACACTTTTCAAAACGTGTTTTTCAGCCCGAAATAAACGTGTTTTTTCAGACTGTTGAATCCCTATGTAACTGGCTGGCTCAGAACAGCCCACTGAGTCAGCCTTTTACCCCAGTGTGCAAAAAGTGTCAAAACGTGTTTTTCAGCAGAAATAAACATGTTTCTGCAACTTTGGTCAACCCCATGTAACTTATAGGTCAGGAACAGCACACTTTTCAAAACGTGTTTTTCAGCCCGAAATAAACACGTTTTTTCAGACTGTTGAATCCCTATGTAACTGGCTGGCTCAGAAGAGCCCACTGAGTCAGCCTTTTATCCCAGTGTGCAAAAAGTGTCAAAACGTGTTTTTCAGCAGAAATAAACATGTTTCTGCAACTTTGGTAAACCCCATGTAACTTATAGATCAGGAGCAGCACAGTTTTCAAAACGTGTTTTTCAGCCCGAAATAAACACGTTTTTTCAGACTGTTGAATCCCTATGTAACTGGCTGGCTCAGAAGAGCCCACTGAGTCAGCCTTTTACCCTAGTGTGCAAAAAGTGTCAAAACGTGTTTTTCAGCAGAAATAAACATGTTTCTGCAACTTTGGTCAACCCCATGTAACTTATAGGTCAGGAACAGCACACTTTTCAAAACGTGTTTTTCAGCCCGAAATAAACACGTTTTTTCAGACTGTTGAATCCCTATGTAACTGGCTGGCTCAGAACAGCCCACTGAGTCAGCCTTTTATCCCAGTGTGCAAAAAGTGTCAAAACGTGTTTTTCAGCAGAAATAAACATGTTTCTGCAACTTTGGTCAACCCCATTTAACTTATGGGTCAGGAACAGCACACTTTTCAACACGTGTTTTTAAGCCCGAAATAAACACGTTTTTTCAGACTGTTGAATCCCTATATAACTGGCTGGCTCAGAAGAGCCCACTGAGTCAGCCTTTTACCCCAGTGTGGAAAAAGTGTCAAAACGTGTTTTTCAGCAGAAATAAACATGTTTCTGCAACTTTGGTCAACCCCATGTAACTTATAGGTCAGGAACAGCACACTTTTCAAAACGTGTTTTTCAGCCCGAAATAAACGTCTTTTTTCAGACTGTTGAATCCCTATGTAACTGGCTGGCTCAGAAGAGCCCACTGGGTCAGCCTTTTACCCCAGTGTGCAAAAAGTGTCAAAACGTGTTTTTCAGCAGAAATAAACATGTTTCTGCAACTTTGGTCAACCCCATGTAACTTATAGGTCAGGAACAGCACACTTTTCAAAACGTGTTTTTCAGACCGAAATAAACACGTTTTTTCAGACTGTTGAATCCCTATGTAACTGGCTAGCTCAGAAGAGCCCACTGGGTCAGCCTTTTACCCCAGTGTGCAAAAAGTGTCAAAACGTGTTTTTCAGCAGAAATAAACATGTTTCTGCAACTTTGGTCAACCCCATGTAACTTATAGGTCAGGAACAGCACAGTTTTCAAAACGTGTTTTTCAGCCCGAAATAAACACGTTTTTTCAGACTGTTGAATCCCTATGTAACTGGCTAGCTCAGAAGAGCCCACTGGGTCAGCCTTTTACCCCAGTGTGCAAAAAGTGTCAAAACGTGTTTTTCAGCAGAAATAAACATGTTTCTGCAACTTTGGTAAACCCCATGTAACTTATAGATCAGGAGCAGCACAGTTTTCAAAACGTGTTTTTCAGCCCGAAATAAACATGTTTTTTCAGACTGTTGAATCCCTATGTAACTGGCTGGCTCAGAAGAGCCCACTGAGTCAGCCTTTTATCCCAGTGTGCAAAAAGTGTCAAAACGTGTTTTTCAGCAGAAATAAACATGTTTCTGCAACTTTGGTCAACCCCATGTAACTTATGGGTCAGGAACAGCACACTTTTCAAAACGTGTTTTTCAGCCCGAAATAAACACGTTTTTTCAGACTGTTGAATCCCTATGTAACTGGCTGGCTCAGAAGAGCCCACTGAGTCAGCCTTTTACCCTAGTGTGCAAAAAGTGTCAAAACGTGTTTTTCAGCAGAAATAAACATGTTTCTGCAACTTTGGTCAACCCCATGTAACTTATAGGTCAGGAACAGCACACTTTTCAAAACGTGTTTTTCAGCCCGAAATAAACACGTTTTTTCAGACTGTTGAATCCCTATGTAACTGGCTGGCTCAGAACAGCCCACTGAGTCAGCCTTTTATCCCAGTGTGCAAAAAGTGTCAAAACGTGTTTTTCTGCAGAAATAAACATGTTTCTGCAACTTTGGTCCACCCCATGTAACTTATAGGTCAGGAACAGCACACTTTTCAAAACGTGTTTTTCAGCCCGAAATAAACGTGTTTTTTCAGACTGTTGAATCCCTATGTAACTGGCTGGCTCAGAACAGCCCACTGAGTCAGCCTTTTACCCCAATGTGCAAAAAGTGTCAAAACGTGTTTTTCAGCAGAAATAAACATGTTTCTGCAACTTTGGTCAACCCCATGTAACTTATGGGTCAGGAACAGCACACTTTTCAAAACGTGTTTTTCAGCCCGAAATAAACACGTTTTTTCAGACTGTTGAATCCCTATGTAACTGGCTGGCTCAGAAGAGCCCACTGAGTCAGCCTTTTACCCCAGTGTGCAAAAAGTGTCAAAACGTGTTTTTCAGCAGAAATAAACATGTTTCTGCAACTTTGGTCCACCCCATGTAACTTATAGGTCAGGAACAGCACACTTTTCAAAACGTGTTTTTCAGCCCGAAATAAACGTCTTTTTTCAGACTGTTGAATCCCTATGTAACTGGCTGGCTCAGAACAGCCCACTGAGTCAGCCTTTTACCCCAATGTGCAAAAAGTGTCAAAACGTGTTTTTCAGCAGAAATAAACATGTTTCTGCAACTTTGGTCAACCCCATGTAACTTATGGGTCAGGAACAGCACACTTTTCAAAACGTGTTTTTCAGCCCGAAATAAACACGTTTTTTCAGACTGTTGAATCCCTATGTAACTGGCTGGCTCAGAAGAGCCCACTGAGTCAGCCTTTTACCCCAGTGTGCAAAAAGTGTCAAAACGTGTTTTTCAGCAGAAATAAACATGTTTCTGCAACTTTGGTCCACCCCATGTAACTTATGGGTCAGGAACAGCACACTTTTCAAAACGTGTTTTTCAGCCCGAAATAAACGTCTTTTTTCAGACTGTTGAATCCCTATGTAACTGGCTGGCTCAGAAGAGCCCACTGAGTCAGCCTTTTATCCCAGTGTGCAAAAAGTGTCATAACGTGTTTTTCAGCAGAAATAAACGTTTCTGCAACTTTGGTCCACCCCATGTAACTTATAGGTCAGGAACAGCACACTTTTCAAAACGTGTTTTTCAGCCCGAAATAAACGTCTTTTTTCAGACTGTTGAATCCCTATGTAACTGGCTGGCTCAGAAGAGCCCACTGGGTCAGCCTTTTACCCCAGTGTGCAAAAAGTGTCAAAACGTGTTTTTCAGCAGAAATAAACATGTTTCTGCAACTTTGGTCAACCCCATGTAACTTATAGGTCAGGAACAGCACACTTTTCAAAACGTGTTTTTCAGCCCGAAATAAACGTCTTTTTTCAGACTGTTGAATCCCTATGTAACTGGCTGGCTCAGAAGAGCCCACTGGGTCAGCCTTTTATCCCAGTGTGCAAAAAGTGTCAAAACGTGTTTTTCAGCAGAAATAAACATGTTTCTGCAACTTTGGTCAACCCCATGTAACTTATGGGTCAGGAACAGCACACTTTTCAAAACGTGTTTTTCAGCCCGAAATAAACACGTTTTTTCAGACTGTTGAATCCCTATGTAACTGGCTGGCTCAGAAGAGCCCACTGAGTCAGCCTTTTACCCTAGTGTGCAAAAAGTGTCAAAACGTGTTTTTCAGCAGAAATAAACATGTTTCTGCAACTTTGGTAAACCCCATGTAACTTATGGGTCAGGAACAGAACACGTTTCAAAACATGTTTTTCAGCCCGAAATAAACACGTTTTTTCAGACTGTTGAATCCCAATGTATCTGCCTGGCTCAGAAGAGCCCACTGAGTCAGCCCTTAACCCCAGTGTGCAGAAAGTGTCAAAACGTGTTTTTCAGCAGAAATAAACATGTTTCTGCAACTTTGGTCAACCCCATATAACTTATGGGTCAGGAACAGAACCCGTTTCAAAACGTGTTTTTCAGCCCGAAATAAACGTCTTTTTTCAGACTGTTGAATCCCTATGTAACTGGCTGGCTCAGAACAGCCCACTGAGTCAGCCTTTTATCCCAGTGTGCAAAAAGTGTCATAACGTGTTTTTCAGCAGAAATAAACGTTTCTGCAACTTTGGTCCACCCCATGTAACTTATAGGTCAGGAACAGCACACTTTTCAAAACGTGTTTTTCAGCCCGAAATAAACGTCTTTTTTCAGACTGTTGAATCCCTATGTAACTGGCTGGCTCAGAAGAGCCCACTGGGTCAGCCTTTTACCCCAGTGTGCAAAAAGTGTCAAAACGTGTTTTTCAGCAGAAATAAACATGTTTCTGCAACTTTGGTCAACCCCATGTAACTTATAGGTCAGGAACAGCACACTTTTCAAAACGTGTTTTTCAGCCCGAAATAAACGCGTTTTTTCAGACTGTTGAATCCCAATGTATCTGCCTGGCTCAGAAGAGCCCACTGAGTCAGCCCTTAACCCCAGTGTGCAGAAAGTGTCAAAACGTGTTTTTCAGCAGAAATAAACATGTTTCTGCAACTTTGGTCAACCCCATGTAACTTATGGGTCAGGAACAGAACCCGTTTCAAAACATGTTTTTCAGCCCGAAATAAACACGTTTTTTCAGACTGTTGAATCCCAATGTATCTGCCTGGCTCAGAAGAGCCCACTGAGTCAGCCCTTAACCCCAGTGTGCAGAAAGTGTCAAAACGTGTTTTTCAGCAGAAATAAACATGTTTCTGCAACTTTGGTCAACCCCATGTAACTTATAGGTTAGGAACAGCACACTTTTCAAAACGTGTTTTTCAGCCCGAAATAAACACGTTTTTTCAGACTGTTGAATCCCTATGTAACTGGCTGGCTCAGAAGAGCCCACTGAGTCAGCCTTTTACCCCAGTGTGCAAAAAGTGTCAAAACGTGTTTTTCAGCAGAAATAAACATGTTTCTGCAACTTTGGTCAACCCCATGTAACTTATAGGTCAGGAACAGCACACTTTTCAAAACGTGTTTTTCAGCCCGAAATAAACACGTTTTTTCAGACTGTTGAATCCCTATGTAACTGGCTGGCTCAGAACAGCCCACTGAGTCAGCCTTTTATCCCAGTGTGCAAAAAGTGTCATAACGTGTTTTTCAGCAGAAATAAACGTTTCTGCAACTTTGGTCCACCCCATGTAACTTATAGGTCAGGAACAGCACACTTTTCAAAACGTGTTTTTCAGCCCGAAATAAACGTGTTTTTTCAGACTGTTGAATCCCTATGTAACTGGCTGGCTCAGAACAGCCCACTGAGTCAGCCTTTTACCCCAGTGTGCAAAAAGTGTCAAAACGTGTTTTTCAGCAGAAATAAACATGTTTCTGCAACTTTGGTCAACCCCATGTAACTTATAGGTCAGGAACAGCACACTTTTCAAAACGTGTTTTTCAGCCCGAAATAAACACGTTTTTTCAGACTGTTGAATCCCTATGTAACTGGCTGGCTCAGAAGAGCCCACTGAGTCAGCCTTTTATCCCAGTGTGCAAAAAGTGTCAAAACGTGTTTTTCAGCAGAAATAAACATGTTTCTGCAACTTTGGTAAACCCCATGTAACTTATAGATCAGGAGCAGCACAGTTTTCAAAACGTGTTTTTCAGCCCGAAATAAACACGTTTTTTCAGACTGTTGAATCCCTATGTAACTGGCTGGCTCAGAAGAGCCCACTGAGTCAGCCTTTTACCCTAGTGTGCAAAAAGTGTCAAAACGTGTTTTTCAGCAGAAATAAACATGTTTCTGCAACTTTGGTCAACCCCATGTAACTTATAGGTCAGGAACAGCACACTTTTCAAAACGTGTTTTTCAGCCCGAAATAAACACGTTTTTTCAGACTGTTGAATCCCTATGTAACTGGCTGGCTCAGAACAGCCCACTGAGTCAGCCTTTTATCCCAGTGTGCAAAAAGTGTCAAAACGTGTTTTTCTGCAGAAATAAACATGTTTCTGCAACTTTGGTCCACCCCATGTAACTTATAGGTCAGGAACAGCACACTTTTCAAAACGTGTTTTTCAGCCCGAAATAAACGTGTTTTTTCAGACTGTTGAATCCCTATGTAACTGGCTGGCTCAGAACAGCCCACTGAGTCAGCCTTTTACCCCAATGTGCAAAAAGTGTCAAAACGTGTTTTTCAGCAGAAATAAACATGTTTCTGCAACTTTGGTCAACCCCATGTAACTTATGGGTCAGGAACAGCACACTTTTCAAAACGTGTTTTTCAGCCCGAAATAAACACGTTTTTTCAGACTGTTGAATCCCTATGTAACTGGCTGGCTCAGAAGAGCCCACTGAGTCAGCCTTTTACCCCAGTGTGCAAAAAGTGTCAAAACGTGTTTTTCAGCAGAAATAAACATGTTTCTGCAACTTTGGTCCACCCCATGTAACTTATAGGTCAGGAACAGCACACTTTTCAAAACGTGTTTTTCAGCCCGAAATAAACGTCTTTTTTCAGACTGTTGAATCCCTATGTAACTGGCTGGCTCAGAACAGCCCACTGAGTCAGCCTTTTACCCCAATGTGCAAAAAGTGTCAAAACGTGTTTTTCAGCAGAAATAAACATGTTTCTGCAACTTTGGTCAACCCCATGTAACTTATGGGTCAGGAACAGCACACTTTTCAAAACGTGTTTTTCAGCCCGAAATAAACACGTTTTTTCAGACTGTTGAATCCCTATGTAACTGGCTGGCTCAGAAGAGCCCACTGAGTCAGCCTTTTACCCCAGTGTGCAAAAAGTGTCAAAACGTGTTTTTCAGCAGAAATAAACATGTTTCTGCAACTTTGGTCCACCCCATGTAACTTATGGGTCAGGAACAGCACACTTTTCAAAACGTGTTTTTCAGCCCGAAATAAACGTCTTTTTTCAGACTGTTGAATCCCTATGTAACTGGCTGGCTCAGAAGAGCCCACTGAGTCAGCCTTTTATCCCAGTGTGCAAAAAGTGTCATAACGTGTTTTTCAGCAGAAATAAACGTTTCTGCAACTTTGGTCCACCCCATGTAACTTATAGGTCAGGAACAGCACACTTTTCAAAACGTGTTTTTCAGCCCGAAATAAACGTCTTTTTTCAGACTGTTGAATCCCTATGTAACTGGCTGGCTCAGAAGAGCCCACTGGGTCAGCCTTTTACCCCAGTGTGCAAAAAGTGTCAAAACGTGTTTTTCAGCAGAAATAAACATGTTTCTGCAACTTTGGTCAACCCCATGTAACTTATAGGTCAGGAACAGCACACTTTTCAAAACGTGTTTTTCAGCCCGAAATAAACGTCTTTTTTCAGACTGTTGAATCCCTATGTAACTGGCTGGCTCAGAAGAGCCCACTGGGTCAGCCTTTTATCCCAGTGTGCAAAAAGTGTCAAAACGTGTTTTTCAGCAGAAATAAACATGTTTCTGCAACTTTGGTCAACCCCATGTAACTTATGGGTCAGGAACAGCACACTTTTCAAAACGTGTTTTTCAGCCCGAAATAAACACGTTTTTTCAGACTGTTGAATCCCTATGTAACTGGCTGGCTCAGAAGAGCCCACTGAGTCAGCCTTTTACCCTAGTGTGCAAAAAGTGTCAAAACGTGTTTTTCAGCAGAAATAAACATGTTTCTGCAACTTTGGTAAACCCCATGTAACTTATGGGTCAGGAACAGAACACGTTTCAAAACATGTTTTTCAGCCCGAAATAAACACGTTTTTTCAGACTGTTGAATCCCAATGTATCTGCCTGGCTCAGAAGAGCCCACTGAGTCAGCCCTTAACCCCAGTGTGCAGAAAGTGTCAAAACGTGTTTTTCAGCAGAAATAAACATGTTTCTGCAACTTTGGTCAACCCCATATAACTTATGGGTCAGGAACAGAACCCGTTTCAAAACGTGTTTTTCAGCCCGAAATAAACGTCTTTTTTCAGACTGTTGAATCCCTATGTAACTGGCTGGCTCAGAACAGCCCACTGAGTCAGCCTTTTATCCCAGTGTGCAAAAAGTGTCATAACGTGTTTTTCAGCAGAAATAAACGTTTCTGCAACTTTGGTCCACCCCATGTAACTTATAGGTCAGGAACAGCACACTTTTCAAAACGTGTTTTTCAGCCCGAAATAAACGTCTTTTTTCAGACTGTTGAATCCCTATGTAACTGGCTGGCTCAGAAGAGCCCACTGGGTCAGCCTTTTACCCCAGTGTGCAAAAAGTGTCAAAACGTGTTTTTCAGCAGAAATAAACATGTTTCTGCAACTTTGGTCAACCCCATGTAACTTATAGGTCAGGAACAGCACACTTTTCAAAACGTGTTTTTCAGCCCGAAATAAACGCGTTTTTTCAGACTGTTGAATCCCAATGTATCTGCCTGGCTCAGAAGAGCCCACTGAGTCAGCCCTTAACCCCAGTGTGCAGAAAGTGTCAAAACGTGTTTTTCAGCAGAAATAAACATGTTTCTGCAACTTTGGTCAACCCCATGTAACTTATGGGTCAGGAACAGAACCCGTTTCAAAACATGTTTTTCAGCCCGAAATAAACACGTTTTTTCAGACTGTTGAATCCCAATGTATCTGCCTGGCTCAGAAGAGCCCACTGAGTCAGCCCTTAACCCCAGTGTGCAGAAAGTGTCAAAACGTGTTTTTCAGCAGAAATAAACATGTTTCTGCAACTTTGGTCAACCCCATGTAACTTATAGGTTAGGAACAGCACACTTTTCAAAACGTGTTTTTCAGCCCGAAATAAACACGTTTTTTCAGACTGTTGAATCCCTATGTAACTGGCTGGCTCAGAAGAGCCCACTGAGTCAGCCTTTTACCCCAGTGTGCAAAAAGTGTCAAAACGTGTTTTTCAGCAGAAATAAACATGTTTCTGCAACTTTGGTCAACCCCATGTAACTTATAGGTCAGGAACAGCACACTTTTCAAAACGTGTTTTTCAGCCCGAAATAAACACGTTTTTTCAGACTGTTGAATCCCTATGTAACTGGCTGGCTCAGAACAGCCCACTGAGTCAGCCTTTTATCCCAGTGTGCAAAAAGTGTCATAACGTGTTTTTCAGCAGAAATAAACGTTTCTGCAACTTTGGTCCACCCCATGTAACTTATAGGTCAGGAACAGCACACTTTTCAAAACGTGTTTTTCAGCCCGAAATAAACGTGTTTTTTCAGACTGTTGAATCCCTATGTAACTGGCTGGCTCAGAACAGCCCACTGAGTCAGCCTTTTACCCCAGTGTGCAAAAAGTGTCAAAACGTGTTTTTCAGCAGAAATAAACATGTTTCTGCAACTTTGGTCAACCCCATGTAACTTATAGGTCAGGAACAGCACACTTTTCAAAACGTGTTTTTCAGCCCGAAATAAACACGTTTTTTCAGACTGTTGAATCCCTATGTAACTGGCTGGCTCAGAAGAGCCCACTGAGTCAGCCTTTTATCCCAGTGTGCAAAAAGTGTCAAAACGTGTTTTTCAGCAGAAATAAACATGTTTCTGCAACTTTGGTAAACCCCATGTAACTTATAGATCAGGAGCAGCACAGTTTTCAAAACGTGTTTTTCAGCCCGAAATAAACACGTTTTTTCAGACTGTTGAATCCCTATGTAACTGGCTGGCTCAGAAGAGCCCACTGAGTCAGCCTTTTACCCTAGTGTGCAAAAAGTGTCAAAACGTGTTTTTCAGCAGAAATAAACATGTTTCTGCAACTTTGGTCAACCCCATGTAACTTATAGGTCAGGAACAGCACACTTTTCAAAACGTGTTTTTCAGCCCGAAATAAACACGTTTTTTCAGACTGTTGAATCCCTATGTAACTGGCTGGCTCAGAACAGCCCACTGAGTCAGCCTTTTATCCCAGTGTGCAAAAAGTGTCAAAACGTGTTTTTCAGCAGAAATAAACATGTTTCTGCAACTTTGGTCAACCCCATTTAACTTATGGGTCAGGAACAGCACACTTTTCAACACGTGTTTTTAAGCCCGAAATAAACACGTTTTTTCAGACTGTTGAATCCCTATATAACTGGCTGGCTCAGAAGAGCCCACTGAGTCAGCCTTTTACCCCAGTGTGGAAAAAGTGTCAAAACGTGTTTTTCAGCAGAAATAAACATGTTTCTGCAACTTTGGTAAACCCCATGTAACTTATAGATCAGGAGCAGCACAGTTTTCAAAACGTGTCTTTCAGCCCGAAATAAACACGTTTTTTCAGACTGTTGAATCCCTATGTAACTGGCTGGCTCAGAAGAGCCCACTGAGTCAGCCTTTTATCCCAGTGTGCAAAAAGTGTCAAAACGTGTTTTTCAGCAGAAATAAACATGTTTCTGCAACTTTGGTCAACCCCATGTAACTTATGGGTCAGGAACAGCACACTTTTCAAAACGTGTTTTTCAGCCCGAAATAAACACGTTTTTTCAGACTGTTGAATCCCTATGTAACTGGCTGGCTCAGAAGAGCCCACTGAGTCAGCCTTTTACCCTAGTGTGCAAAAAGTGTCAAAACGTGTTTTTCAGCAGAAATAAACATGTTTCTGCAACTTTGGTAAACCCCATGTAACTTATGGGTCAGGAACAGAACACGTTTCAAAACATATTTTTCAGCCCGAAATAAACGCGTTTTTTCAGACTGTTGAATCCCAATGTATCTGCCTGGCTCAGAAGAGCCCACTGAGTCAGCCCTTAACCCCAGTGTGCAGAAAGTGTCAAAACGTGTTTTTCAGCAGAAATAAACATGTTTCTGCAACTTTGGTCAACCCCATGTAACTTATGGGTCAGGAACAGAACCCGTTTCAAAACATGTTTTTCAGCCCGAAATAAACGCGTTTTTTCAGACTGTTGAATCCCAATGTATCTGCCTGGCTCAGAAGAGCCCACTGAGTCAGCCCTTAACCCCAGTGTGCAGAAAGTGTCAAAACGTGTTTTTCAGCAGAAATAAACATGTTTCTGCAACTTTGGTCAACCCCATGTAACTTATGGGTCAGGAACAGCACACTTTTCAAAACGTGTTTTTCAGCCCGAAATAAACACGTTTTTTCAGACTGTTGAATCCCTATGTAACTGGCTGGCTCAGAAGAGCCCACTGAGTCAGCCTTTTACCCCAGTGTGCAAAAAGTGTCAAAACGTGTTTTTCAGCAGAAATAAACATGTTTCTGCAACTTTGGTCAACCCCATGTAACTTATAGGTCAGGAACAGCACACTTTTCAAAACGTGTTTTTCAGCCCGAAATAAACACGTTTTTTCAGACTGTTGAATCCCTATGTAACTGGCTGGCTCAGAACAGCCCACTGAGTCAGCCTTTTATCCCAGTGTGCAAAAAGTGTCATAACGTGTTTTTCAGCAGAAATAAACGTTTCTGCAACTTTGGTCCACCCCATGTAACTTATAGGTCAGGAACAGCACACTTTTCAAAACGTGTTTTTCAGCCCGAAATAAACGTGTTTTTTCAGACTGTTGAATCCCTATGTAACTGGCTGGCTCAGAACAGCCCACTGAGTCAGCCTTTTACCCCAGTGTGCAAAAAGTGTCAAAACGTGTTTTTCAGCAGAAATAAACATGTTTCTGCAACTTTGGTCAACCCCATGTAACTTATAGGTCAGGAACAGCACACTTTTCAAAACGTGTTTTTCAGCCCGAAATAAACACGTTTTTTCAGACTGTTGAATCCCTATGTAACTGGCTGGCTCAGAAGAGCCCACTGAGTCAGCCTTTTATCCCAGTGTGCAAAAAGTGTCAAAACGTGTTTTTCAGCAGAAATAAACATGTTTCTGCAACTTTGGTAAACCCCATGTAACTTATAGATCAGGAGCAGCACAGTTTTCAAAACGTGTTTTTCAGCCCGAAATAAACACGTTTTTTCAGACTGTTGAATCCCTATGTAACTGGCTGGCTCAGAAGAGCCCACTGAGTCAGCCTTTTACCCTAGTGTGCAAAAAGTGTCAAAACGTGTTTTTCAGCAGAAATAAACATGTTTCTGCAACTTTGGTCAACCCCATGTAACTTATAGGTCAGGAACAGCACACTTTTCAAAACGTGTTTTTCAGCCCGAAATAAACACGTTTTTTCAGACTGTTGAATCCCTATGTAACTGGCTGGCTCAGAACAGCCCACTGAGTCAGCCTTTTATCCCAGTGTGCAAAAAGTGTCAAAACGTGTTTTTCAGCAGAAATAAACATGTTTCTGCAACTTTGGTCAACCCCATTTAACTTATGGGTCAGGAACAGCACACTTTTCAACACGTGTTTTTAAGCCCGAAATAAACACGTTTTTTCAGACTGTTGAATCCCTATATAACTGGCTGGCTCAGAAGAGCCCACTGAGTCAGCCTTTTACCCCAGTGTGGAAAAAGTGTCAAAACGTGTTTTTCAGCAGAAATAAACATGTTTCTGCAACTTTGGTAAACCCCATGTAACTTATAGATCAGGAGCAGCACAGTTTTCAAAACGTGTCTTTCAGCCCGAAATAAACACGTTTTTTCAGACTGTTGAATCCCTATGTAACTGGCTGGCTCAGAACAGCCCACTGAGTCAGCCTTTTATCCCAGTGTGCAAAAAGTGTCATAACGTGTTTTTCAGCAGAAATAAACGTTTCTGCAACTTTGGTCCACCCCATGTAACTTATAGGTCAGGAACAGCACACTTTTCAAAACGTGTTTTTCAGCCCGAAATAAACGTCTTTTTTCAGACTGTTGAATCCCTATGTAACTGGCTGGCTCAGAAGAGCCCACTGGGTCAGCCTTTTACCCCAGTGTGCAAAAAGTGTCAAAACGTGTTTTTCAGCAGAAATAAACATGTTTCTGCAACTTTGGTCAACCCCATGTAACTTATAGGTCAGGAACAGCACACTTTTCAAAACGTGTTTTTCAGCCCGAAATAAACGCGTTTTTTCAGACTGTTGAATCCCAATGTATCTGCCTGGCTCAGAAGAGCCCACTGAGTCAGCCCTTAACCCCAGTGTGCAGAAAGTGTCAAAACGTGTTTTTCAGCAGAAATAAACATGTTTCTGCAACTTTGGTCAACCCCATGTAACTTATGGGTCAGGAACAGAACCCGTTTCAAAACATGTTTTTCAGCCCGAAATAAACACGTTTTTTCAGACTGTTGAATCCCAATGTATCTGCCTGGCTCAGAAGAGCCCACTGAGTCAGCCCTTAACCCCAGTGTGCAGAAAGTGTCAAAACGTGTTTTTCAGCAGAAATAAACATGTTTCTGCAACTTTGGTCAACCCCATGTAACTTATAGGTTAGGAACAGCACACTTTTCAAAACGTGTTTTTCAGCCCGAAATAAACACGTTTTTTCAGACTGTTGAATCCCTATGTAACTGGCTGGCTCAGAAGAGCCCACTGAGTCAGCCTTTTACCCCAGTGTGCAAAAAGTGTCAAAACGTGTTTTTCAGCAGAAATAAACATGTTTCTGCAACTTTGGTCAACCCCATGTAACTTATAGGTCAGGAACAGCACACTTTTCAAAACGTGTTTTTCAGCCCGAAATAAACACGTTTTTTCAGACTGTTGAATCCCTATGTAACTGGCTGGCTCAGAACAGCCCACTGAGTCAGCCTTTTATCCCAGTGTGCAAAAAGTGTCATAACGTGTTTTTCAGCAGAAATAAACGTTTCTGCAACTTTGGTCCACCCCATGTAACTTATAGGTCAGGAACAGCACACTTTTCAAAACGTGTTTTTCAGCCCGAAATAAACGTGTTTTTTCAGACTGTTGAATCCCTATGTAACTGGCTGGCTCAGAACAGCCCACTGAGTCAGCCTTTTACCCCAGTGTGCAAAAAGTGTCAAAACGTGTTTTTCAGCAGAAATAAACATGTTTCTGCAACTTTGGTCAACCCCATGTAACTTATAGGTCAGGAACAGCACACTTTTCAAAACGTGTTTTTCAGCCCGAAATAAACACGTTTTTTCAGACTGTTGAATCCCTATGTAACTGGCTGGCTCAGAAGAGCCCACTGAGTCAGCCTTTTATCCCAGTGTGCAAAAAGTGTCAAAACGTGTTTTTCAGCAGAAATAAACATGTTTCTGCAACTTTGGTAAACCCCATGTAACTTATAGATCAGGAGCAGCACAGTTTTCAAAACGTGTTTTTCAGCCCGAAATAAACACGTTTTTTCAGACTGTTGAATCCCTATGTAACTGGCTGGCTCAGAAGAGCCCACTGAGTCAGCCTTTTACCCTAGTGTGCAAAAAGTGTCAAAACGTGTTTTTCAGCAGAAATAAACATGTTTCTGCAACTTTGGTCAACCCCATGTAACTTATAGGTCAGGAACAGCACACTTTTCAAAACGTGTTTTTCAGCCCGAAATAAACACGTTTTTTCAGACTGTTGAATCCCTATGTAACTGGCTGGCTCAGAACAGCCCACTGAGTCAGCCTTTTATCCCAGTGTGCAAAAAGTGTCAAAACGTGTTTTTCAGCAGAAATAAACATGTTTCTGCAACTTTGGTCAACCCCATTTAACTTATGGGTCAGGAACAGCACACTTTTCAACACGTGTTTTTAAGCCCGAAATAAACACGTTTTTTCAGACTGTTGAATCCCTATATAACTGGCTGGCTCAGAAGAGCCCACTGAGTCAGCCTTTTACCCCAGTGTGGAAAAAGTGTCAAAACGTGTTTTTCAGCAGAAATAAACATGTTTCTGCAACTTTGGTAAACCCCATGTAACTTATGGGTCAGGAACAGAACACGTTTCAAAACATATTTTTCAGCCCGAAATAAACGCGTTTTTTCAGACTGTTGAATCCCAATGTATCTGCCTGGCTCAGAAGAGCCCACTGAGTCAGCCCTTAACCCCAGTGTGCAGAAAGTGTCAAAACGTGTTTTTCAGCAGAAATAAACATGTTTCTGCAACTTTGGTCAACCCCATGTAACTTATGGGTCAGGAACAGAACCCGTTTCAAAACATGTTTTTCAGCCCGAAATAAACGCGTTTTTTCAGACTGTTGAATCCCAATGTATCTGCCTGGCTCAGAAGAGCCCACTGAGTCAGCCCTTAACCCCAGTGTGCAGAAAGTGTCAAAACGTGTTTTTCAGCAGAAATAAACATGTTTCTGCAACTTTGGTCAACCCCATGTAACTTATGGGTCAGGAACAGAACCCGTTTCAAAACATGTTTTTCAGCCCGAAATAAACACGTTTTTTCAGACTGTTGAATCCCAATGTATCTGCCTGGCTCAGAAGAGCCCACTGAGTCAGCCCTTAACCCCAGTGTGCAGAAAGTGTCAAAACGTGTTTTTCAGCAGAAATAAACATGTTTCTGCAACTTTGGTCAACCCCATGTAACTTATAGGTTAGGAACAGCACACTTTTCAAAACGTGTTTTTCAGCCCGAAATAAACACGTTTTTTCAGACTGTTGAATCCCTATGTAACTGGCTGGCTCAGAAGAGCCCACTGAGTCAGCCTTTTACCCCAGTGTGCAAAAAGTGTCAAAACGTGTTTTTCAGCAGAAATAAACATGTTTCTGCAACTTTGGTCAACCCCATGTAACTTATAGGTCAGGAACAGCACACTTTTCAAAACGTGTTTTTCAGCCCGAAATAAACACGTTTTTTCAGACTGTTGAATCCCTATGTAACTGGCTGGCTCAGAACAGCCCACTGAGTCAGCCTTTTATCCCAGTGTGCAAAAAGTGTCATAACGTGTTTTTCAGCAGAAATAAACGTTTCTGCAACTTTGGTCCACCCCATGTAACTTATAGGTCAGGAACAGCACACTTTTCAAAACGTGTTTTTCAGCCCGAAATAAACGTGTTTTTTCAGACTGTTGAATCCCTATGTAACTGGCTGGCTCAGAACAGCCCACTGAGTCAGCCTTTTACCCCAGTGTGCAAAAAGTGTCAAAACGTGTTTTTCAGCAGAAATAAACATGTTTCTGCAACTTTGGTCAACCCCATGTAACTTATAGGTCAGGAACAGCACACTTTTCAAAACGTGTTTTTCAGCCCGAAATAAACACGTTTTTTCAGACTGTTGAATCCCTATGTAACTGGCTGGCTCAGAAGAGCCCACTGAGTCAGCCTTTTATCCCAGTGTGCAAAAAGTGTCAAAACGTGTTTTTCAGCAGAAATAAACATGTTTCTGCAACTTTGGTAAACCCCATGTAACTTATAGATCAGGAGCAGCACAGTTTTCAAAACGTGTTTTTCAGCCCGAAATAAACACGTTTTTTCAGACTGTTGAATCCCTATGTAACTGGCTGGCTCAGAAGAGCCCACTGAGTCAGCCTTTTACCCTAGTGTGCAAAAAGTGTCAAAACGTGTTTTTCAGCAGAAATAAACATGTTTCTGCAACTTTGGTCAACCCCATGTAACTTATAGGTCAGGAACAGCACACTTTTCAAAACGTGTTTTTCAGCCCGAAATAAACACGTTTTTTCAGACTGTTGAATCCCTATGTAACTGGCTGGCTCAGAACAGCCCACTGAGTCAGCCTTTTATCCCAGTGTGCAAAAAGTGTCAAAACGTGTTTTTCAGCAGAAATAAACATGTTTCTGCAACTTTGGTCAACCCCATTTAACTTATGGGTCAGGAACAGCACACTTTTCAACACGTGTTTTTAAGCCCGAAATAAACACGTTTTTTCAGACTGTTGAATCCCTATATAACTGGCTGGCTCAGAAGAGCCCACTGAGTCAGCCTTTTACCCCAGTGTGGAAAAAGTGTCAAAACGTGTTTTTCAGCAGAAATAAACATGTTTCTGCAACTTTGGTAAACCCCATGTAACTTATAGATCAGGAGCAGCACAGTTTTCAAAACGTGTCTTTCAGCCCGAAATAAACACGTTTTTTCAGACTGTTGAATCCCTATGTAACTGGCTGGCTCAGAAGAGCCCACTGAGTCAGCCTTTTATCCCAGTGTGCAAAAAGTGTCAAAACGTGTTTTTCAGCAGAAATAAACATGTTTCTGCAACTTTGGTCAACCCCATGTAACTTATGGGTCAGGAACAGCACACTTTTCAAAACGTGTTTTTCAGCCCGAAATAAACACGTTTTTTCAGACTGTTGAATCCCTATGTAACTGGCTGGCTCAGAAGAGCCCACTGAGTCAGCCTTTTACCCTAGTGTGCAAAAAGTGTCAAAACGTGTTTTTCAGCAGAAATAAACATGTTTCTGCAACTTTGGTAAACCCCATGTAACTTATGGGTCAGGAACAGAACACGTTTCAAAACATATTTTTCAGCCCGAAATAAACGCGTTTTTTCAGACTGTTGAATCCCAATGTATCTGCCTGGCTCAGAAGAGCCCACTGAGTCAGCCCTTAACCCCAGTGTGCAGAAAGTGTCAAAACGTGTTTTTCAGCAGAAATAAACATGTTTCTGCAACTTTGGTCAACCCCATGTAACTTATGGGTCAGGAACAGAACACGTTTCAAAACATGTTTTTCAGCCCGAAATAAACGCGTTTTTTCAGACTGTTGAATCCCAATGTATCTGCCTGGCTCAGAAGAGCCCACTGAGTCAGCCCTTAACCCCAGTGTGCAGAAAGTGTCAAAACGTGTTTTTCAGCAGAAATAAACATGTTTCTGCAACTTTGGTCAACCCCATGTAACTTATGGGTCAGGAACAGAACCCGTTTCAAAACATGTTTTTCAGCCCGAAATAAACGCGTTTTTTCAGACTGTTGAATCCCAATGTATCTGCCTGGCTCAGAAGAGCCCACTGAGTCAGCCCTTAACCCCAGTGTGCAGAAAGTGTCAAAACGTGTTTTTCAGCAGAAATAAACATGTTTCTGCAACTTTGGTCAACCCCATGTAACTTATGGGTCAGGAACATCACACTTTTCAAAACGTGTTTTTCAGCCCGAAATAAACACGTTTTTTCAGACTGTTGAATCCCTATGTAACTGGCTGGCTCAGAAGAGCCCACTGAGTCAGCCTTTTACCCCAGTGTGCAAAAAGTGTCAAAACGTGTTTTTCAGCAGAAATAAACATGTTTCTGCAACTTTGGTCAACCCCATGTAACTTATAGGTCAGGAACAGCACACTTTTCAAAACGTGTTTTTCAGCCCGAAATAAAAACGTTTTTTCAGACTGTTGAATCCCTATGTAACTGGCTGGCTCAGAACAGCCCACTGAGTCAGCCTTTTATCCCAGTGTGCAAAAAGTGTCATAACGTGTTTTTCAGCAGAAATAAACGTTTCTGCAACTTTGGTCCACCCCATGTAACTTATAGGTCAGGAACAGCACACTTTTCAAAACGTGTTTTTCAGCCCGAAATAAACGTGTTTTTTCAGACTGTTGAATCCCTATGTAACTGGCTGGCTCAGAACAGCCCACTGAGTCAGCCTTTTACCCCAGTGTGCAAAAAGTGTCAAAACGTGTTTTTCAGCAGAAATAAACATGTTTCTGCAACTTTGGTCAACCCCATGTAACTTATAGGTCAGGAACAGCACACTTTTCAAAACGTGTTTTTCAGCCCGAAATAAACACGTTTTTTCAGACTGTTGAATCCCTATGTAACTGGCTGGCTCAGAAGAGCCCACTGAGTCAGCCTTTTATCCCAGTGTGCAAAAAGTGTCAAAACGTGTTTTTCAGCAGAAATAAACATGTTTCTGCAACTTTGGTAAACCCCATGTAACTTATAGATCAGGAGCAGCACAGTTTTCAAAACGTGTTTTTCAGCCCGAAATAAACACGTTTTTTCAGACTGTTGAATCCCTATGTAACTGGCTGGCTCAGAAGAGCCCACTGAGTCAGCCTTTTACCCTAGTGTGCAAAAAGTGTCAAAACGTGTTTTTCAGCAGAAATAAACATGTTTCTGCAACTTTGGTAAACCCCATGTAACTTATAGGTCAGGAACAGCACACTTTTCAAAACGTGTTTTTCAGCCCGAAATAAACACGTTTTTTCAGACTGTTGAATCCCTATGTAACTGGCTGGCTCAGAAGAGCCCACTGAGTCAGCCTTTTACCCTAGTGTGCAAAAAGTGTCAAAACGTGTTTTTCAGCAGAAATAAACATGTTTCTGCAACTTTGGTCAACCCCATGTAACTTATAGGTCAGGAACAGCACACTTTTCAAAACGTGTTTTTCAGCCCGAAATAAACACGTTTTTTCAGACTGTTGAATCCCTATGTAACTGGCTGGCTCAGAACAGCCCACTGAGTCAGCCTTTTATCCCAGTGTGCAAAAAGTGTCAAAACGTGTTTTTCAGCAGAAATAAACATGTTTCTGCAACTTTGGTCAACCCCATTTAACTTATGGGTCAGGAACAGCACACTTTTCAACACGTGTTTTTAAGCCCGAAATAAACACGTTTTTTCAGACTGTTGAATCCCTATATAACTGGCTGGCTCAGAAGAGCCCACTGAGTCAGCCTTTTACCCTAGTGTGCAAAAAGTGTCAAAACGTGTTTTTCAGCAGAAATAAACATGTTTCTGCAACTTTGGTAAACCCCATGTAACTTATGGGTCAGGAACAGAACACGTTTCAAAACATGTTTTTCAGCCCGAAATAAACACGTTTTTTCAGACTGTTGAATCCCAATGTATCTGCCTGGCTCAGAAGAGCCCACTGAGTCAGCCCTTAACCCCAGTGTGCAGAAAGTGTCAAAACGTGTTTTTCAGCAGAAATAAACATGTTTCTGCAACTTTGGTCAACCCCATGTAACTTATGGGTCAGGAACAGAACCCGTTTCAAAACGTGTTTTTCAGCCCGAAATAAACGTCTTTTTTCAGACTGTTGAATCCCTATGTAACTGGCTGGCTCAGAACAGCCCACTGAGTCAGCCTTTTATCCCAGTGTGCAAAAAGTGTCATAACGTGTTTTTCAGCAGAAATAAACGTTTCTGCAACTTTGGTCCACCCCATGTAACTTATAGGTCAGGAACAGCACACTTTTCAAAACGTGTTTTTCAGCCCGAAATAAACGTCTTTTTTCAGACTGTTGAATCCCTATGTAACTGGCTGGCTCAGAAGAGCCCACTGGGTCAGCCTTTTACCCCAGTGTGCAAAAAGTGTCAAAACGTGTTTTTCAGCAGAAATAAACATGTTTCTGCAACTTTGGTCAACCCCATGTAACTTATAGGTCAGGAACAGCACACTTTTCAAAACGTGTTTTTCAGCCCGAAATAAACGTCTTTTTTCAGACTGTTGAATCCCTATGTAACTGGCTGGCTCAGAAGAGCCCACTGGGTCAGCCTTTTACCCCAGTGTGCAAAAAGTGTCAAAACGTGTTTTTCAGCAGAAATAAACATGTTTCTGCAACTTTGGTAAACCCCATGTAACTTATAGATCAGGAGCAGCACAGTTTTCAAAACGTGTTTTTCAGCCCGAAATAAACGCGTTTTTTCAGACTGTTGAATCCCAATGTATCTGCCTGGCTCAGAAGAGCCCACTGAGTCAGCCCTTAACCCCAGTGTGCAGAAAGTGTCAAAACGTGTTTTTCAGCAGAAATAAACATGTTTCTGCAACTTTGGTCAACCCCATGTAACTTATGGGTCAGGAACAGAACCCGTTTCAAAACATGTTTTTCAGCCCGAAATAAACACGTTTTTTCAGACTGTTGAATCCCAATGTATCTGCCTGGCTCAGAAGAGCCCACTGAGTCAGCCCTTAACCCCAGTGTGCAGAAAGTGTCAAAACGTGTTTTTCAGCAGAAATAAACATGTTTCTGCAACTTTGGTCAACCCCATGTAACATATGGGTCAGGAACAGAACACGTTTCAAAACATGTTTTTCAGCCCGAAATAAACGCGTTTTTTCAGTCTGTTGAATCCCAATGTATCTGCCTGGCTCAGAAGAGCCCACTGAGTCAGCCCTTAACCCCAGTGTGCAGAAAGTGTCAAAACGTGTTTTTCAGCAGAAATAAACATGTTTCTGCAACTTTGGTCAACCCCATGTAACTTATGGGTCAGGAACAGAACCCGTTTCAAAACATGTTTTTCAGCCCGAAATAAACACGTTTTTTCAGACTGTTGAATCCCAATGTATCTGCCTGGCTCAGAAGAGCCCACTGAGTCAGCCCTTAACCCCAGTGTGCAGAAAGTGTCAAAACGTGTTTTTCAGCAGAAATAAACATGTTTCTGCAACTTTGGTCAACCCCATGTAACTTATAGGTCAGGAGCAGTACAGTTTTCAAAACGTGTCTTTCAGCCCGAAATAAACACGTTTTTTCAGACTGTTGAATCCCTATGTAACTGGCTGGCTCAGAAGAGCCCACTGAGTCAGCCTTTTATCCCAGTGTGCAAAAAGTGTCAAAACGTGTTTTTCAGCAGAAATAAACATGTTTCTGCAACTTTGGTCAACCCCATGTAACTTATGGGTCAGGAACAGCACACTTTTCAAAACGTGTTTTTCAGCCCGAAATAAACACGTTTTTTCAGACTGTTGAATCCCTATGTAACTGGCTGGCTCAGAAGAGCCCACTGAGTCAGCCTTTTACCCTAGTGTGCAAAAAGTGTCAAAACGTGTTTTTCAGCAGAAATAAACATGTTTCTGCAACTTTGGTAAACCCCATGTAACTTATGGGTCAGGAACAGAACACGTTTCAAAACATGTTTTTCAGCCCGAAATAAACGCGTTTTTTCAGACTGTTGAATCCCAATGTATCTGCCTGGCTCAGAAGAGCCCACTGAGTCAGCCCTTAACCCCAGTGTGCAGAAAGTGTCAAAACGTGTTTTTCAGCAGAAATAAACATGTTTCTGCAACTTTGGTCAACCCCATGTAACTTATGGGTCAGGAACAGCACACTTTTCAAAACGTGTTTTTCAGCCCGAAATAAACACGTTTTTTCAGACTGTTGAATCCCTATGTAACTGGCTGGCTCAGAAGAGCCCACTGAGTCAGCCTTTTACCCCAGTGTGCAAAAAGTGTCAAAACGTGTTTTTCAGCAGAAATAAACATGTTTCTGCAACTTTGGTCAACCCCATGTAACTTATAGGTCAGGAACAGCACACTTTTCAAAACGTGTTTTTCAGCCCGAAATAAACACGTTTTTTCAGACTGTTGAATCCCTATGTAACTGGCTGGCTCAGAACAGCCCACTGAGTCAGCCTTTTATCCCAGTGTGCAAAAAGTGTCATAACGTGTTTTTCAGCAGAAATAAACGTTTCTGCAACTTTGGTCCACCCCATGTAACTTATAGGTCAGGAACAGCACACTTTTCAAAACGTGTTTTTCAGCCCGAAATAAACGTGTTTTTTCAGACTGTTGAATCCCTATGTAACTGGCTGGCTCAGAACAGCCCACTGAGTCAGCCTTTTACCCCAGTGTGCAAAAAGTGTCAAAACGTGTTTTTCAGCAGAAATAAACATGTTTCTGCAACTTTGGTCAACCCCATGTAACTTATAGGTCAGAAACAGCACACTTTTCAAAACGTGTTTTTCAGCCCGAAATAAACACGTTTTTTCAGACTGTTGAATCCCTATGTAACTGGCTGGCTCAGAAGAGCCCACTGAGTCAGCCTTTTATCCCAGTGTGCAAAAAGTGTCAAAACGTGTTTTTCAGCAGAAATAAACATGTTTCTGCAACTTTGGTAAACCCCATGTAACTTATAGATCAGGAGCAGCACAGTTTTCAAAACGTGTTTTTCAGCCCGAAATAAACACGTTTTTTCAGACTGTTGAATCCCTATGTAACTGGCTGGCTCAGAAGAGCCCACTGAGTCAGCCTTTTACCCTAGTGTGCAAAAAGTGTCAAAACGTGTTTTTCAGCAGAAATAAACATGTTTCTGCAACTTTGGTCAACCCCATGTAACTTATAGGTCAGGAACAGCACACTTTTCAAAACGTGTTTTTCAGCCCGAAATAAACACGTTTTTTCAGACTGTTGAATCCCTATGTAACTGGCTGGCTCAGAACAGCCCACTGAGTCAGCCTTTTATCCCAGTGTGCAAAAAGTGTCAAAACGTGTTTTTCAGCAGAAATAAACATGTTTCTGCAACTTTGGTCAACCCCATTTAACTTATGGGTCAGGAACAGCACACTTTTCAACACGTGTTTTTAAGCCCGAAATAAACACGTTTTTTCAGACTGTTGAATCCCTATGTAACTGGCTGGCTCAGAAGAGCCCACTGAGTCAGCCTTTTATCCCAGTGTGCAAAAAGTGTCAAAACGTGTTTTTCAGCAGAAATAAACATGTTTCTGCAACTTTGGTCAACCCCATGTAACTTATGGGTCAGGAACAGCACACTTTTCAAAACGTGTTTTTCAGCCCGAAATAAACACGTTTTTTCAGACTGTTGAATCCCTATGTAACTGGCTGGCTCAGAAGAGCCCACTGAGTCAGCCTTTTACCCTAGTGTGCAAAAAGTGTCAAAACGTGTTTTTCAGCAGAAATAAACATGTTTCTGCAACTTTGGTAAACCCCATGTAACTTATGGGTCAGGAACAGAACACGTTTCAAAACATGTTTTTCAGCCCGAAATAAACGCGTTTTTTCAGACTGTTGAATCCCAATGTATCTGCCTGGCTCAGAAGAGCCCACTGAGTCAGCCCTTAACCCCAGTGTGCAGAAAGTGTCAAAACGTGTTTTTCAGCAGAAATAAACATGTTTCTGCAACTTTGGTCAACCCCATGTAACTTATGGGTCAGGAACAGAACCCGTTTCAAAACATGTTTTTCAGCCCGAAATAAACGCGTTTTTTCAGACTGTTGAATCCCAATGTATCTGCCTGGCTCAGAAGAGCCCACTGAGTCAGCCCTTAACCCCAGTGTGCAGAAAGTGTCAAAACGTGTTTTTCAGCAGAAATAAACATGTTTCTGCAACTTTGGTCAACCCCATGTAACTTATGGGTCAGGAACAGCACACTTTTCAAAACGTGTTTTTCAGCCCGAAATAAACACGTTTTTTCAGACTGTTGAATCCCTATGTAACTGGCTGGCTCAGAAGAGCCCACTGAGTCAGCCTTTTACCCCAGTGTGCAAAAAGTGTCAAAACGTGTTTTTCAGCAGAAATAAACATGTTTCTGCAACTTTGGTCAACCCCATGTAACTTATAGGTCAGGAACAGCACACTTTTCAAAACGTGTTTTTCAGCCCGAAATAAACACGTTTTTTCAGACTGTTGAATCCCTATGTAACTGGCTGGCTCAGAACAGCCCACTGAGTCAGCCTTTTATCCCAGTGTGCAAAAAGTGTCATAACGTGTTTTTCAGCAGAAATAAACGTTTCTGCAACTTTGGTCCACCCCATGTAACTTATAGGTCAGGAACAGCACACTTTTCAAAACGTGTTTTTCAGCCCGAAATAAACGTGTTTTTTCAGACTGTTGAATCCCTATGTAACTGGCTGGCTCAGAACAGCCCACTGAGTCAGCCTTTTACCCCAGTGTGCAAAAAGTGTCAAAACGTGTTTTTCAGCAGAAATAAACATGTTTCTGCAACTTTGGTCAACCCCATGTAACTTATAGGTCAGAAACAGCACACTTTTCAAAACGTGTTTTTCAGCCCGAAATAAACACGTTTTTTCAGACTGTTGAATCCCTATGTAACTGGCTGGCTCAGAAGAGCCCACTGAGTCAGCCTTTTATCCCAGTGTGCAAAAAGTGTCAAAACGTGTTTTTCAGCAGAAATAAACATGTTTCTGCAACTTTGGTAAACCCCATGTAACTTATAGATCAGGAGCAGCACAGTTTTCAAAACGTGTTTTTCAGCCCGAAATAAACACGTTTTTTCAGACTGTTGAATCCCTATGTAACTGGCTGGCTCAGAAGAGCCCACTGAGTCAGCCTTTTACCCTAGTGTGCAAAAAGTGTCAAAACGTGTTTTTCAGCAGAAATAAACATGTTTCTGCAACTTTGGTCAACCCCATGTAACTTATAGGTCAGGAACAGCACACTTTTCAAAACGTGTTTTTCAGCCCGAAATAAACACGTTTTTTCAGACTGTTGAATCCCTATGTAACTGGCTGGCTCAGAACAGCCCACTGAGTCAGCCTTTTATCCCAGTGTGCAAAAAGTGTCAAAACGTGTTTTTCAGCAGAAATAAACATGTTTCTGCAACTTTGGTCAACCCCATTTAACTTATGGGTCAGGAACAGCACACTTTTCAACACGTGTTTTTAAGCCCGAAATAAACACGTTTTTTCAGACTGTTGAATCCCTATGTAACTGGCTGGCTCAGAAGAGCCCACTGAGTCAGCCTTTTATCCCAGTGTGCAAAAAGTGTCAAAACGTGTTTTTCAGCAGAAATAAACATGTTTCTGCAACTTTGGTCAACCCCATGTAACTTATGGGTCAGGAACAGCACACTTTTCAAAACGTGTTTTTCAGCCCGAAATAAACACGTTTTTTCAGACTGTTGAATCCCTATGTAACTGGCTGGCTCAGAAGAGCCCACTGAGTCAGCCTTTTACCCTAGTGTGCAAAAAGTGTCAAAACGTGTTTTTCAGCAGAAATAAACATGTTTCTGCAACTTTGGTAAACCCCATGTAACTTATGGGTCAGGAACAGAACACGTTTCAAAACATGTTTTTCAGCCCGAAATAAACGCGTTTTTTCAGACTGTTGAATCCCAATGTATCTGCCTGGCTCAGAAGAGCCCACTGAGTCAGCCCTTAACCCCAGTGTGCAGAAAGTGTCAAAACGTGTTTTTCAGCAGAAATAAACATGTTTCTGCAACTTTGGTCAACCCCATGTAACTTATGGGTCAGGAACAGAACCCGTTTCAAAACATGTTTTTCAGTTCGAAATAAACGCGTTTTTTCAGACTGTTGAATCCCAATGTATCTGCCTGGCTCAGAAGAGCCCACTGAGTCAGCCCTTAACCCCAGTGTGCAGAAAGTGTCAAAACGTGTTTTTCAGCAGAAATAAACATGTTTCTGCAACTTTGGTCAACCCCATGTAACTTATGGGTCAGGAACAGCACACTTTTCAAAACGTGTTTTTCAGCCCGAAATAAACACGTTTTTTCAGACTGTTGAATCCCTATGTAACTGGCTGGCTCAGAAGAGCCCACTGAGTCAGCCTTTTACCCCAGTGTGCAAAAAGTGTCAAAACGTGTTTTTCAGCAGAAATAAACATGTTTCTGCAACTTTGGTCAACCCCATGTAACTTATAGGTCAGGAACAGCACACTTTTCAAAACGTGTTTTTCAGCCCGAAATAAACACGTTTTTTCAGACTGTTGAATCCCTATGTAACTGGCTGGCTCAGAACAGCCCACTGAGTCAGCCTTTTATCCCAGTGTGCAAAAAGTGTCATAACGTGTTTTTCAGCAGAAATAAACGTTTCTGCAACTTTGGTCCACCCCATGTAACTTATAGGTCAGGAACAGCACACTTTTCAAAACGTGTTTTTCAGCCCGAAATAAACGTGTTTTTTCAGACTGTTGAATCCCTATGTAACTGGCTGGCTCAGAACAGCCCACTGAGTCAGCCTTTTACCCCAGTGTGCAAAAAGTGTCAAAACGTGTTTTTCAGCAGAAATAAACATGTTTCTGCAACTTTGGTCAACCCCATGTAACTTATAGGTCAGGAACAGCACACTTTTCAAAACGTGTTTTTCAGCCCGAAATAAACACGTTTTTTCAGACTGTTGAATCCCTATGTAACTGGCTGGCTCAGAAGAGCCCACTGAGTCAGCCTTTTATCCCAGTGTGCAAAAAGTGTCAAAACGTGTTTTTCAGCAGAAATAAACATGTTTCTGCAACTTTGGTAAACCCCATGTAACTTATAGATCAGGAGCAGCACAGTTTTCAAAACGTGTTTTTCAGCCCGAAATAAACACGTTTTTTCAGACTGTTGAATCCCTATGTAACTGGCTGGCTCAGAAGAGCCCACTGAGTCAGCCTTTTACCCTAATGTGCAAAAAGTGTCAAAACGTGTTTTTCAGCAGAAATAAACATGTTTCTGCAACTTTGGTAAACCCCATGTAACTTATAGGTCAGGAACAGCACACTTTTCAAAACGTGTTTTTCAGCCCGAAATAAACACGTTTTTTCAGACTGTTGAATCCCTATGTAACTGGCTGGCTCAGAAGAGCCCACTGAGTCAGCCTTTTACCCTAGTGTGCAAAAAGTGTCAAAACGTGTTTTTCAGCAGAAATAAACATGTTTCTGCAACTTTGGTCAACCCCATGTAACTTATAGGTCAGGAACAGCACACTTTTCAAAACGTGTTTTTCAGCCCGAAATAAACACGTTTTTTCAGACTGTTGAATCCCTATGTAACTGGCTGGCTCAGAACAGCCCACTGAGTCAGCCTTTTATCCCAGTGTGCAAAAAGTGTCAAAACGTGTTTTTCAGCAGAAATAAACATGTTTCTGCAACTTTGGTCAACCCCATTTAACTTATGGGTCAGGAACAGCACACTTTTCAACACGTGTTTTTAAGCCCGAAATAAACACGTTTTTTCAGACTGTTGAATCCTTATATAACTGGATGGCTCAGAAGAGCCCACTGAGTCAGCCTTTTACCCCAGTGTGGAAAAAGTGTCAAAACGTGTTTTTCAGCAGAAATAAACATGTTTCTGCAACTTTGGTAAACCCCATGTAACTTATAGATCAGGAGCAGCACAGTTTTCAAAACGTGTCTTTCAGCCCGAAATAAACACGTTTTTTCAGACTGTTGAATCCCTATGTAACTGGCTGGCTCAGAAGAGCCCACTGAGTCAGCCTTTTATCCCAGTGTGCAAAAAGTGTCAAAACGTGTTTTTCAGCAGAAATAAACATGTTTCTGCAACTTTGGTCAACCCCATGTAACTTATGGGTCAGGAACAGCACACTTTTCAAAACGTGTTTTTCAGCCCGAAATAAACACGTTTTTTCAGACTGTTGAATCCCTATGTAACTGGCTGGCTCAGAAGAGCCCACTGAGTCAGCCTTTTACCCTAGTGTGCAAAAAGTGTCAAAACGTGTTTTTCAGCAGAAATAAACATGTTTCTGCAACTTTGGTAAACCCCATGTAACTTATGGGTCAGGAACAGAACACGTTTCAAAACATGTTTTTCAGCCCGAAATAAACGCGTTTTTTCAGACTGTTGAATCCCAATGTATCTGCCTGGCTCAGAAGAGCCCACTGAGTCAGCCCTTAACCCCAGTGTGCAGAAAGTGTCAAAACGTGTTTTTCAGCAGAAATAAACATGTTTCTGCAACTTTGGTCAACCCCATGTAACTTATGGGTCAGGAACAGAACCCGTTTCAAAACATGTTTTTCAGCCCGAAATAAACGCGTTTTTTCAGACTGTTGAATCCCAATGTATCTGCCTGGCTCAGAAGAGCCCACTGAGTCAGCCCTTAACCCCAGTGTGCAGAAAGTGTCAAAACGTGTTTTTCAGCAGAAATAAACATGTTTCTGCAACTTTGGTCAACCCCATGTAACTTATGGGTCAGGAACAGCACACTTTTCAAAACGTGTTTTTCAGCCCGAAATAAACACGTTTTTTCAGACTGTTGAATCCCTATGTAACTGGCTGGCTCAGAAGAGCCCACTGAGTCAGCCTTTTACCCCAGTGTGCAAAAAGTGTCAAAACGTGTTTTTCAGCAGAAATAAACATGTTTCTGCAACTTTGGTCAACCCCATGTAACTTATAGGTCAGGAACAGCACACTTTTCAAAACGTGTTTTTCAGCCCGAAATAAACACGTTTTTTCAAACTGTTGAATCCCTATGTAACTGGCTGGCTCAGAACAGCCCACTGAGTCAGCCTTTTATCCCAGTGTGCAAAAAGTGTCATAACGTGTTTTTCAGCAGAAATAAACGTTTCTGCAACTTTGGTCCACCCCATGTAACTTATAGGTCAGGAACAGCACACTTTTCAAAACGTGTTTTTCAGCCCGAAATAAACGTGTTTTTTCAGACTGTTGAATCCCTATGTAACTGGCTGGCTCAGAACAGCCCACTGAGTCAGCCTTTTACCCCAGTGTGCAAAAAGTGTCAAAACGTGTTTTTCAGCAGAAATAAACATGTTTCTGCAACTTTGGTCAACCCCATGTAACTTATAGGTCAGGAACAGCACACTTTTCAAAACGTGTTTTTCAGCCCGAAATAAACACGTTTTTTCAGACTGTTGAATCCCTATGTAACTGGCTGGCTCAGAAGAGCCCACTGAGTCAGCCTTTTATCCCAGTGTGCAAAAAGTGTCAAAACGTGTTTTTCAGCAGAAATAAACATGTTTCTGCAACTTTGGTAAACCCCATGTAACTTATAGATCAGGAGCAGCACAGTTTTCAAAACGTGTTTTTCAGCCCGAAATAAACACGTTTTTTCAGACTGTTGAATCCCTATGTAACTGGCTGGCTCAGAAGAGCCCACTGAGTCAGCCTTTTACCCTAGTGTGCAAAAAGTGTCAAAACGTGTTTTTCAGCAGAAATAAACATGTTTCTGCAACTTTGGTCAACCCCATGTAACTTATAGGTCAGGAACAGCACACTTTTCAAAACGTGTTTTTCAGCCCGAAATAAACACGTTTTTTCAGACTGTTGAATCCCTATGTAACTGGCTGGCTCAGAACAGCCCACTGAGTCAGCCTTTTATCCCAGTGTGCAAAAAGTGTCAAAACGTGTTTTTCAGCAGAAATAAACATGTTTCTGCAACTTTGGTCCACCCCATGTAACTTATAGGTCAGGAACAGCACACTTTTCAAAACGTGTTTTTCAGCCCGAAATAAACGTGTTTTTTCAGACTGTTGAATCCCAATGTATCTGCCTGGCTCAGAAGAGCCCACTGAGTCAGCCCTTAACCCCAGTGTGCAGAAAGTGTCAAAACGTGTTTTTCAGCAGAAATAAACATGTTTCTGCAACTTTGGTCAACCCCATGTAACTTATGGGTCAGGAACAGCACACTTTTCAAAACGTGTTTTTCAGCCCGAAATAAACACGTTTTTTCAGACTGTTGAATCCCTATGTAACTGGCTGGCTCAGAAGAGCCCACTGAGTCAGCCTTTTACCCCAGTGTGCAAAAAGTGTCAAAACGTGTTTTTCAGCAGAAATAAACATGTTTCTGCAACTTTGGTCCACCCCATGTAACTTATGGGTCAGGAACAGCACACTTTTCAAAACGTGTTTTTCAGCCCGAAATAAACGTCTTTTTTCAGACTGTTGAATCCCTATGTAACTGGCTGGCTCAGAACAGCCCACTGAGTCAGCCTTTTATCCCAGTGTGCAAAAAGTGTCATAACGTGTTTTTCAGCAGAAATAAACGTTTCTGCAACTTTGGTCCACCCCATGTAACTTATAGGTCAGGAACAGCACACTTTTCAAAACGTGTTTTTCAGCCCGAAATAAACGTCTTTTTTCAGACTGTTGAATCCCTATGTAACTGGCTGGCTCAGAAGAGCCCACTGAGTCAGCCTTTTACCCCAGTGTGCAAAAAGTGTCAAAACGTGTTTTTCAGCAGAAATAAACGTTTCTGCAACTTTGGTCAACCCCATGTAACTTATAGGTCAGGAACAGCACACTTTTCAAAACGTGTTTTTCAGCCCGAAATAAACACGTTTTTTCAGACTGTTGAATCCCTATGTAACTGGCTGGCTCAGAACAGCCCACTGAGTCAGCCTTTTATCCCAGTGTGCAAAAAGTGTCATAACGTGTTTTTCAGCAGAAATAAACGTTTCTGCAACTTTGGTCCACCCCATGTAACTTATAGGTCAGGAACAGCACACTTTTCAAAACGTGTTTTTCAGCCCGAAATAAACACGTTTTTTCAGACTGTTGAATCCCTATGTAACTGGCTGGCTCAGAACAGCCCACTGAGTCAGCCTTTTATCCCAGTGTGCAAAAAGTGTCATAACGTGTTTTTCAGCAGAAATAAACGTTTCTGCAACTTTGGTCCACCCCATGTAACTTATAGGTCAGGAACAGCACACTTTTCAAAACGTGTTTTTCAGCCCGAAATAAACGTGTTTTTTCAGACTGTTGAATCCCTATGTAACTGGCTGGCTCAGAACAGCCCACTGAGTCAGCCTTTTACCCCAGTGTGCAAAAAGTGTCAAAACGTGTTTTTCAGCAGAAATAAACATGTTTCTGCAACTTTGGTCAACCCCATGTAACTTATAGGTCAGGAACAGCACACTTTTCAAAACGTGTTTTTCAGCCCGAAATAAACGTCTTTTTTCAGACTGTTGAATCCCTATGTAACAGGCTGGCTCAGAAGAGCCCACTGGGTCAGCCTTTTACCCCAGTGTGCAAAAAGTGTCAAAACGTGTTTTTCAGCAGAAATAAACATGTTTCTGCAACTTTGGTCAACCCCATGTAACTTATAGGTCAGGAACAGCACACTTTTCAAAACGTGTTTTTCAGCCCGAAATAAACACGTTTTTTCAGACTGTTGAATCCCCATGTAACTGGCTAGCTCAGAAGAGCCCACTGGGTCAGCCTTTTACCCCAGTGTGCAAAAAGTGTCAAAACGTGTTTTTCAGCAGAAATAAACATGTTTCTGCAACTTTGGTCAACCCCATGTAACTTATAGGTCAGGAACAGCACACTTTTCAAAACGTGTTTTTCAGCCCGAAATAAACACGTTTTTTCAGACTGTTAAATCCCTATGTAACTGGCTGGCTCAGAAGAGCCCACTGAGTCAGCCTTTTATCCCAGTGTGCAAAAAGTGTCAAAACGTGTTTTTCAGCAGAAATAAACATGTTTCTGCAACTTTGGTAAACCCCTTGTAACTTATAGATCAGGAGCAGCACAGTTTTCAAAACGTGTTTTTCAGCCCGAAATAAACACGTTTTTTCAGACTGTTGAATCCCTATGTAACTGGCTGGCTCAGAAGAGCCCACTGAGTCAGCCTTTTATCCCAGTGTGCAAAAAGTGTCAAAACGTGTTTTTCAGCAGAAATAAACATGTTTCTGCAACTTTGGTCAACCCCATGTAACTTATGGGTCAGGAACAGCACACTTTTCAAAACGTGTTTTTCAGCCCGAAATAAACACGTTTTTTCAGACTGTTGAATCCCTATGTAACTGGCTGGCTCAGAAGAGCCCACTGAGTCAGCCTTTTACCCTAGTGTGCAAAAAGTGTCAAAACGTGTTTTTCAGCAGAAATAAACATGTTTCTGCAACTTTGGTCAACCCCATGTAACTTATAGGTCAGGAACAGCACACTTTTCAAAACGTGTTTTTCAGCCCGAAATAAACACGTTTTTTCAGACTGTTGAATCCCTATGTAACTGGCTGGCTCAGAACAGCCCACTGAGTCAGCCTTTTATCCCAGTGTGCAAAAAGTGTCAAAACGTGTTTTTCAGCAGAAATAAACATGTTTCTGCAACTTTGGTCCACCCCATGTAACTTATAGGTCAGGAACAGCACACTTTTCAAAACGTGTTTTTCAGCCCGAAATAAACGTGTTTTTTCAGACTGTTGAATCCCTATGTAACTGGCTGGCTCAGAACAGCCCACTGAGTCAGCCTTTTACCACAATGTGCAAAAAGTGTCAAAACGTGTTTTTCAGCAGAAATAAACATGTTTCTGCAACTTTGGTCCACCCCATGTAACCTTTGGGTCAGGAACAGCACACTTTTCAAAACGTGTTTTTCAGCCCGAAATAAACGTCTTTTTTCAGACTGTTGAATCCCTATGTAACTGGCTGGCTCAGAAGAGCCCACTGAGTCAGCCTTTTATCCCAGTGTGCAAAAAGTGTCATAACGTGTTTTTCAGCAGAAATAAACATGTTTCTGCAACTTTGGTCCACCCCATGTAACTTATAGGTCAGGAACAGCACACTTTTCAAAACGTGTTTTTCAGCCCGAAATAAACGTCTTTTTTCAGACTGTTGAATCCCTATGTAACTGGCTGGCTCAGAAGAGCCCACTGGGTCAGCCTTTTACCCCAGTGTGCAAAAAGTGTCAAAACGTGTTTTTCAGCAGAAATAAACATGTTTCTGCAACTTTGGTCAACCCCATGTAACTTATAGGTCAGGAACAGCACACTTTTCAAAACGTGTTTTTCAGCCCGAAATAAACGTCTTTTTTCAGACTGTTGAATCCCTATGTAACTGGCTGGCTCAGAAGAGCCCACTGGGTCAGCCTTTTATCCCAGTGTGCAAAAAGTGTCAAAACGTGTTTTTCAGCAGAAATAAACATGTTTCTGCAACTTTGGTCAACCCCATGTAACTTATGGGTCAGGAACAGCACACTTTTCAAAACGTGTTTTTCAGCCCGAAATAAACACGTTTTTTCAGACTGTTGAATCCCTATGTAACTGGCTGGCTCAGAAGAGCCCACTGAGTCAGCCTTTTATCCCAGTGTGCAAAAAGTGTCAAAACGTGTTTTTCAGCAGAAATAAACATGTTTCTGCAACTTTGGTAAACCCCATGTAACTTATAGATCAGGAGCAGCACAGTTTTCAAAACGTGTTTTTCAGCCCGAAATAAACACGTTTTTTCAGACTGTTGAATCCCTATGTAACTGGCTGGCTCAGAAGAGCCCACTGAGTCAGCCTTTTACCCTAGTGTGCAAAAAGTGTCAAAACGTGTTTTTCAGCAGAAATAAACATGTTTCTGCAACTTTGGTCAACCCCATGTAACTTATAGGTCAGGAACAGCACACTTTTCAAAACGTGTTTTTCAGCCCGAAATAAACACGTTTTTTCAGACTGTTGAATCCCTATGTAACTGGCTGGCTCAGAACAGCCCACTGAGTCAGCCTTTTATCCCAGTGTGCAAAAAGTGTCAAAACGTGTTTTTCAGCAGAAATAAACATGTTTCTGCAACTTTGGTCCACCCCATGTAACTTATAGGTCAGGAACAGCACACTTTTCAAAACGTGTTTTTCAGCCCGAAATAAACGTGTTTTTTCAGACTGTTGAATCCCTATGTAACTGGCTGGCTCAGAAGAGCCCACTGAGTCAGCCTTTTACCCTAGTGTGCAAAAAGTGTCAAAACGTGTTTTTCAGCAGAAATAAACATGTTTCTGCAACTTTGGTCAACCCCATGTAACTTATAGGTCAGGAACAGCACACTTTTCAAAACGTGTTTTTCAGCCCGAAATAAACACGTTTTTTCAGACTGTTGAATCCCTATGTAACTGGCTGGCTCAGAAGAGCCCACTGAGTCAGCCTTTTATCCCAGTGTGCAAAAAGTGTCAAAACGTGTTTTTCAGCAGAAATAAACATGTTTCTGCAACTTTGGTAAACCCCATGTAACTTATAGATCAGGAGCAGCACAGTTTTCAAAACGTGTTTTTCAGCCCGAAATAAACACGTTTTTTCAGACTGTTGAATCCCTATGTAACTGGCTGGCTCAGAAGAGCCCACTGAGTCAGCCTTTTACCCTAGTGTGCAAAAAGTGTCAAAACGTGTTTTTCAGCAGAAATAAACATGTTTCTGCAACTTTGGTAAACCCCATGTAACTTATAGGTCAGGAACAGCACACTTTTCAAAACGTGTTTTTCAGCCCGAAATAAACACGTTTTTTCAGACTGTTGAATCCCTATGTAACTGGCTGGCTCAGAAGAGCCCACTGAGTCAGCCTTTTACCCTAGTGTGCAAAAAGTGTCAAAACGTGTTTTTCAGCAGAAATAAACATGTTTCTGCAACTTTGGTCAACCCCATGTAACTTATAGGTCAGGAACAGCACACTTTTCAAAACGTGTTTTTCAGCCCGAAATAAACACGTTTTTTCAGACTGTTGAATCCCTATGTAACTGGCTGGCTCAGAACAGCCCACTGAGTCAGCCTTTTATCCCAGTGTGCAAAAAGTGTCAAAACGTGTTTTTCAGCAGAAATAAACATGTTTCTGCAACTTTGGTCAACCCCATTTAACTTATGGGTCAGGAACAGCACACTTTTCAACACGTGTTTTTAAGCCCGAAATAAACACGTTTTTTCAGACTGTTGAATCCCTATATAACTGGCTGGCTCAGAAGAGCCCACTGAGTCAGCCTTTTACCCCAGTGTGGAAAAAGTGTCAAAACGTGTTTTTCAGCAGAAATAAACATGTTTCTGCAACTTTGGTAAACCCCATGTAACTTATAGATCAGGAGCAGCACAGTTTTCAAAACGTGTCTTTCAGCCCGAAATAAACACGTTTTTTCAGACTGTTGAATCCCTATGTAACTGGCTGGCTCAGAAGAGCCCACTGAGTCAGCCTTTTATCCCAGTGTGCAAAAAGTGTCAAAACGTGTTTTTCAGCAGAAATAAACATGTTTCTGCAACTTTGGTCAACCCCATGTAACTTATGGGTCAGGAACAGCACACTTTTCAAAACGTGTTTTTCAGCCCGAAATAAACACGTTTTTTCAGACTGTTGAATCCCTATGTAACTGGCTGGCTCAGAAGAGCCCACTGAGTCAGCCTTTTACCCTAGTGTGCAAAAAGTGTCAAAACGTGTTTTTCAGCAGAAATAAACATGTTTCTGCAACTTTGGTAAACCCCATGTAACTTATGGGTCAGGAACAGAACACGTTTCAAAACATGTTTTTCAGCCCGAAATAAACGCGTTTTTTCAGACTGTTGAATCCCAATGTATCTGCCTGGCTCAGAAGAGCCCACTGAGTCAGCCCTTAACCCCAGTGTGCAGAAAGTGTCAAAACGTGTTTTTCAGCAGAAATAAACATGTTTCTGCAACTTTGGTCAACCCCATGTAACTTATGGGTCAGGAACAGAACCCGTTTCAAAACATGTTTTTCAGCCCGAAATAAACGCGTTTTTTCAGACTGTTGAATCCCAATGTATCTGCCTGGCTCAGAAGAGCCCACTGAGTCAGCCCTTAACCCCAGTGTGCAGAAAGTGTCAAAACGTGTTTTTCAGCAGAAATAAACATGTTTCTGCAACTTTGGTCAACCCCATGTAACTTATGGGTCAGGAACAGCACACTTTTCAAAACGTGTTTTTCAGCCCGAAATAAACACGTTTTTTCAGACTGTTGAATCCCTATGTAACTGGCTGGCTCAGAAGAGCCCACTGAGTCAGCCTTTTACCCCAGTGTGCAAAAAGTGTCAAAACGTGTTTTTCAGCAGAAATAAACATGTTTCTGCAACTTTGGTCAACCCCATGTAACTTATAGGTCAGGAACAGCACACTTTTCAAAACGTGTTTTTCAGCCCGAAATAAACACGTTTTTTCAAACTGTTGAATCCCTATGTAACTGGCTGGCTCAGAACAGCCCACTGAGTCAGCCTTTTATCCCAGTGTGCAAAAAGTGTCATAACGTGTTTTTCAGCAGAAATAAACGTTTCTGCAACTTTGGTCCACCCCATGTAACTTATAGGTCAGGAACAGCACACTTTTCAAAACGTGTTTTTCAGCCCGAAATAAACGTGTTTTTTCAGACTGTTGAATCCCTATGTAACTGGCTGGCTCAGAACAGCCCACTGAGTCAGCCTTTTACCCCAGTGTGCAAAAAGTGTCAAAACGTGTTTTTCAGCAGAAATAAACATGTTTCTGCAACTTTGGTCAACCCCATGTAACTTATAGGTCAGGAACAGCACACTTTTCAAAACGTGTTTTTCAGCCCGAAATAAACACGTTTTTTCAGACTGTTGAATCCCTATGTAACTGGCTGGCTCAGAAGAGCCCACTGAGTCAGCCTTTTATCCCAGTGTGCAAAAAGTGTCAAAACGTGTTTTTCAGCAGAAATAAACATGTTTCTGCAACTTTGGTAAACCCCATGTAACTTATAGATCAGGAGCAGCACAGTTTTCAAAACGTGTTTTTCAGCCCGAAATAAACACGTTTTTTCAGACTGTTGAATCCCTATGTAACTGGCTGGCTCAGAAGAGCCCACTGAGTCAGCCTTTTACCCTAGTGTGCAAAAAGTGTCAAAACGTGTTTTTCAGCAGAAATAAACATGTTTCTGCAACTTTGGTCAACCCCATGTAACTTATAGGTCAGGAACAGCACACTTTTCAAAACGTGTTTTTCAGCCCGAAATAAACACGTTTTTTCAGACTGTTGAATCCCTATGTAACTGGCTGGCTCAGAACAGCCCACTGAGTCAGCCTTTTATCCCAGTGTGCAAAAAGTGTCAAAACGTGTTTTTCAGCAGAAATAAACATGTTTCTGCAACTTTGGTCCACCCCATGTAACTTATAGGTCAGGAACAGCACACTTTTCAAAACGTGTTTTTCAGCCCGAAATAAACGTGTTTTTTCAGACTGTTGAATCCCTATGTAACTGGCTGGCTCAGAACAGCCCACTGAGTCAGCCTTTTACCCCAATGTGCAAAAAGTGTCAAAACGTGTTTTTCAGCAGAAATAAACATGTTTCTGCAACTTTGGTCAACCCCATGTAACTTATGGGTCAGGAACAGCACACTTTTCAAAACGTGTTTTTCAGCCCGAAATAAACACGTTTTTTCAGACTGTTGAATCCCTATGTAACTGGCTGGCTCAGAAGAGCCCACTGAGTCAGCCTTTTACCCCAGTGTGCAAAAAGTGTCAAAACGTGTTTTTCAGCAGAAATAAACATGTTTCTGCAACTTTGGTCCACCCCATGTAACTTATGGGTCAGGAACAGCACACTTTTCAAAACGTGTTTTTCAGCCCGAAATAAACGTCTTTTTTCAGACTGTTGAATCCCTATGTAACTGGCTGGCTCAGAACAGCCCACTGAGTCAGCCTTTTATCCCAGTGTGCAAAAAGTGTCATAACGTGTTTTTCAGCAGAAATAAACGTTTCTGCAACTTTGGTCCACCCCATGTAACTTATAGGTCAGGAACAGCACACTTTTCAAAACGTGTTTTTCAGCCCGAAATAAACGTCTTTTTTCAGACTGTTGAATCCCTATGTAACTGGCTGGCTCAGAAGAGCCCACTGAGTCAGCCTTTTACCCCAGTGTGCAAAAAGTGTCAAAACGTGTTTTTCAGCAGAAATAAACGTTTCTGCAACTTTGGTCAACCCCATGTAACTTATAGGTCAGGAACAGCACACTTTTCAAAACGTGTTTTTCAGCCCGAAATAAACACGTTTTTTCAGACTGTTGAATCCCTATGTAACTGGCTGGCTCAGAACAGCCCACTGAGTCAGCCTTTTATCCCAGTGTGCAAAAAGTGTCATAACGTGTTTTTCAGCAGAAATAAACGTTTCTGCAACTTTGGTCCACCCCATGTAACTTATAGGTCAGGAACAGCACACTTTTCAAAACGTGTTTTTCAGCCCGAAATAAACACGTTTTTTCAGACTGTTGAATCCCTATGTAACTGGCTGGCTCAGAACAGCCCACTGAGTCAGCCTTTTATCCCAGTGTGCAAAAAGTGTCATAACGTGTTTTTCAGCAGAAATAAACGTTTCTGCAACTTTGGTCCACCCCATGTAACTTATAGGTCAGGAACAGCACACTTTTCAAAACGTGTTTTTCAGCCCGAAATAAACGTGTTTTTTCAGACTGTTGAATCCCTATGTAACTGGCTGGCTCAGAACAGCCCACTGAGTCAGCCTTTTACCCCAGTGTGCAAAAAGTGTCAAAACGTGTTTTTCAGCAGAAATAAACATGTTTCTGCAACTTTGGTCAACCCCATGTAACTTATAGGTCAGGAACAGCACACTTTTCAAAACGTGTTTTTCAGCCCGAAATAAACGTCTTTTTTCAGACTGTTGAATCCCTATGTAACTGGCTGGCTCAGAAGAGCCCACTGGGTCAGCCTTTTACCCCAGTGTGCAAAAAGTGTCAAAACGTGTTTTTCAGCAGAAATAAACATGTTTCTGCAACTTTGGTCAACCCCATGTAACTTATAGGTCAGGAACAGCACACTTTTCAAAACGTGTTTTTCAGCCCGAAATAAACACGTTTTTTCAGACTGTTGAATCCCTATGTAACTGGCTAGCTCAGAAGAGCCCACTGGGTCAGCCTTTTACCCCAGTGTGCAAAAAGTGTCAAAACGTGTTTTTCAGCAGAAATAAACATGTTTCTGCAACTTTGGTCAACCCCATGTAACTTATAGGTCAGGAACAGCACACTTTTCAAAACGTGTTTTTCAGCCCGAAATAAACACGTTTTTTCAGACTGTTAAATCCCTATGTAACTGGCTGGCTCAGAAGAGCCCACTGAGTCAGCCTTTTATCCCAGTGTGCAAAAAGTGTAAAACGTGTTTTTCAGCAGAAATAAACATGTTTCTGCAACTTTGGTAAACCCCATGTAACTTATAGATCAGGAGCAGCACAGTTTTCAAAACGTGTTTTTCAGCCCGAAATAAACACGTTTTTTCAGACTGTTGAATCCCTATGTAACTGGCTGGCTCAGAAGAGCCCACTGAGTCAGCCTTTTATCCCAGTGTGCAAAAAGTGTCAAAACGTGTTTTTCAGCAGAAATAAACATGTTTCTGCAACTTTGGTCAACCCCATGTAACTTATGGGTCAGGAACAGCACACTTTTCAAAACGTGTTTTTCAGCCCGAAATAAACACGTTTTTTCAGACTGTTGAATCCCTATGTAACTGGCTGGCTCAGAAGAGCCCACTGAGTCAGCCTTTTACCCTAGTGTGCAAAAAGTGTCAAAACGTGTTTTTCAGCAGAAATAAACATGTTTCTGCAACTTTGGTCAACCCCATGTAACTTATAGGTCAGGAACAGCACACTTTTCAAAACGTGTTTTTCAGCCCGAAATAAACACGTTTTTTCAGACTGTTGAATCCCTATGTAACTGGCTGGCTCAGAACAGCCCACTGAGTCAGCCTTTTATCCCAGTGTGCAAAAAGTGTCAAAACGTGTTTTTCAGCAGAAATAAACATGTTTCTGCAACTTTGGTCCACCCCATGTAACTTATAGGTCAGGAACAGCACACTTTTCAAAACGTGTTTTTCAGCCCGAAATAAACGTGTTTTTTCAGACTGTTGAATCCCTATGTAACTGGCTGGCTCAGAACAGCCCACTGAGTCAGCCTTTTACCCCAATGTGCAAAAAGTGTCAAAACGTGTTTTTCAGCAGAAATAAACATGTTTCTGCAACTTTGGTCCACCCCATGTAACTTATGGGTCAGGAACAGCACACTTTTCAAAACGTGTTTTTCAGCCCGAAATAAACGTCTTTTTTCAGACTGTTGAATCCCTATGTAACTGGCTGGCTCAGAAGAGCCCACTGAGTCAGCCTTTTATCCCAGTGTGCAAAAAGTGTCATAACGTGTTTTTCAGCAGAAATAAACGTTTCTGCAACTTTGGTCCACCCCATGTAACTTATAGGTCAGGAACAGCACACTTTTCAAAACGTGTTTTTCAGCCCGAAATAAACGTCTTTTTTCAGACTGTTGAATCCCTATGTAACTGGCTGGCTCAGAAGAGCCCACTGGGTCAGCCTTTTACCCCAGTGTGCAAAAAGTGTCAAAACGTGTTTTTCAGCAGAAATAAACATGTTTCTGCAACTTTGGTCAACCCCATGTAACTTATAGGTCAGGAACAGCACACTTTTCAAAACGTGTTTTTCAGCCCGAAATAAACGTCTTTTTTCAGACTGTTGAATCCCTATGTAACTGGCTGGCTCAGAAGAGCCCACTGGGTCAGCCTTTTATCCCAGTGTGCAAAAAGTGTCAAAACGTGTTTTTCAGCAGAAATAAACATGTTTCTGCAACTTTGGTCAACCCCATGTAACTTATGGGTCAGGAACAGCACACTTTTCAAAACGTGTTTTTCAGCCCGAAATAAACACGTTTTTTCAGACTGTTGAATCCCTATGTAACTGGCTGGCTCAGAAGAGCCCACTGAGTCAGCCTTTTATCCCAGTGTGCAAAAAGTGTCAAAACGTGTTTTTCAGCAGAAATAAACATGTTTCTGCAACTTTGGTAAACCCCATGTAACTTATAGATCAGGAGCAGCACAGTTTTCAAAACGTGTTTTTCAGCCCGAAATAAACACGTTTTTTCAGACTGTTGAATCCCTATGTAACTGGCTGGCTCAGAAGAGCCCACTGAGTCAGCCTTTTACCCTAGTGTGCAAAAAGTGTCAAAACGTGTTTTTCAGCAGAAATAAACATGTTTCTGCAACTTTGGTCAACCCCATGTAACTTATAGGTCAGGAACAGCACACTTTTCAAAACGTGTTTTTCAGCCCGAAATAAACACGTTTTTTCAGACTGTTGAATCCCTATGTAACTGGCTGGCTCAGAACAGCCCACTGAGTCAGCCTTTTATCCCAGTGTGCAAAAAGTGTCAAAACGTGTTTTTCAGCAGAAATAAACATGTTTCTGCAACTTTGGTCCACCCCATGTAACTTATAGGTCAGGAACAGCACACTTTTCAAAACGTGTTTTTCAGCCCGAAATAAACGTGTTTTTTCAGACTGTTGAATCCCTATGTAACTGGCTGGCTCAGAACAGCCCACTGAGTCAGCCTTTTACCCCAATGTGCAAAAAGTGTCAAAACGTGTTTTTCAGCAGAAATAAACATGTTTCTGCAACTTTGGTCAACCCCATGTAACTTATGGGTCAGGAACAGCACACTTTTCAAAACGTGTTTTTCAGCCCGAAATGAACACGTTTTTTCAGACTGTTGAATCCCTATGTAACTGGCTGGCTCAGAAGAGCCCACTGAGTCAGCCTTTTACCCCAGTGTGCAAAAAGTGTCAAAACGTGTTTTTCAGCAGAAATAAACATGTTTCTGCAACTTTGGTCCACCCCATGTAACTTATGGGTCAGGAACAGCACACTTTTCAAAACGTGTTTTTCAGCCCGAAATAAACGTCTTTTTTCAGACTGTTGAATCCCTATGTATCTGGCTGGCTCAGAACAGCCCACTGAGTCAGCCTTTTATCCCAGTGTGCAAAAAGTGTCATAACGTGTTTTTCAGCAGAAATAAACGTTTCTGCAACTTTGGTCCACCCCATGTAACTTATAGGTCAGGAACAGCACACTTTTCAAAACGTGTTTTTCAGCCCGAAATAAACGTCTTTTTTCAGACTGTTGAATCCCTATGTAACTGGCTGGCTCAGAAGAGCCCACTGAGTCAGCCTTTTACCCCAGTGTGCAAAAAGTGTCAAAACGTGTTTTTCAGCAGAAATAAACGTTTCTGCAGCTTTGGTCAACCCCATGTAACTTATAGGTCAGGAACAGCACACTTTTCAAAACATTGTTTTTCAGCCCGAAATAAACACGTTTTTTCAGACTGTTGAATCCCTATGTAACTGGCTGGCTCAGAACAGCCCACTGAGTCAGCCTTTTATCCCAGTGTGCAAAAAGTGTCATAACGTGTTTTTCAGCAGAAATAAACGTTTCTGCAACTTTGGTCCACCCCATGTAACTTATAGGTCAGGAACAGCACACTTTTCAAAACGTGTTTTTCAGCCCGAAATAAACACGTTTTTTCAGACTGTTGAATCCCTATGTAACTGGCTGGCTCAGAACAGCCCACTGAGTCAGCCTTTTATCCCAGTGTGCAAAAAGTGTCATAACGTGTTTTTCAGCAGAAATAAACGTTTCTGCAACTTTGGTCCACCCCATGTAACTTATAGGTCAGGAACAGCACACTTTTCAAAACGTGTTTTTCAGCCCGAAATAAACGTGTTTTTTCAGACTGTTGAATCCCTATGTAACTGGCTGGCTCAGAACAGCCCACTGAGTCAGCCTTTTATCCCAGTGTGCAAAAAGTGTCATAACGTGTTTTTCAGCAGAAATAAACGTTTCTGCAACTTTGGTCCACCCCATGTAACTTATAGGTCAGGAACAGCACACTTTTCAAAACGTGTTTTTCAGCCCGAAATAAACACGTTTTTTCAGACTGTTGAATCCCTATGTAACTGGCTGGCTCAGAACAGCCCACTGAGTCAGCCTTTTATCCCAGTGTGCAAAAAGTGTCATAACGTGTTTTTCAGCAGAAATAAACGTTTCTGCAACTTTGGTCCACCCCATGTAACTTATAGGTCAGGAACAGCACACTTTTCAAAACGTGTTTTTCAGCCCGAAATAAACGTGTTTTTTCAGACTGTTGAATCCCTATGTAACTGGCTGGCTCAGAACAGCCCACTGAGTCAGCCTTTTACCCCAGTGTGCAAAAAGTGTCAAAACGTGTTTTTCAGCAGAAATAAACATGTTTCTGCAACTTTGGTCAACCCCATGTAACTTATAGGTCAGGAACAGCACACTTTTCAAAACGTGTTTTTCAGCCCGAAATAAACGTCTTTTTTCAGACTGTTGAATCCCTATGTAACTGGCTGGCTCAGAAGAGCCCACTGGGTCAGCCTTTTACCCCAGTGTGCAAAAAGTGTCAAAACGTGTTTTTCAGCAGAAATAAACATGTTTCTGCAACTTTGGTCAACCCCATGTAACTTATAGGTCAGGAACAGCACACTTTTCAAAACGTGTTTTTCAGCCCGAAATAAACACGTTTTTTCAGACTGTTGAATCCCTATGTAACTGGCTAGCTCAGAAGAGCCCACTGGGTCAGCCTTTTACCCCAGTGTGCAAAAAGTGTCAAAACGTGTTTTTCAGCAGAAATAAACATGTTTCTGCAACTTTGGTCAACCCCATGTAACTTATAGGTCAGGAACAGCACACTTTTCAAAACGTGTTTTTCAGCCCGAAATAAACACGTTTTTTCAGACTGTTAAATCCCTATGTAACTGGCTGGCTCAGAAGAGCCCACTGAGTCAGCCTTTTATCCCAGTGTGCAAAAAGTGTAAAACGTGTTTTTCAGCAGAAATAAACATGTTTCTGCAACTTTGGTAAACCCCATGTAACTTATAGATCAGGAGCAGCACAGTTTTCAAAACGTGTTTTTCAGCCCGAAATAAACACGTTTTTTCAGACTGTTGAATCCCTATGTAACTGGCTGGCTCAGAAGAGCCCACTGAGTCAGCCTTTTATCCCAGTGTGCAAAAAGTGTCAAAACGTGTTTTTCAGCAGAAATAAACATGTTTCTGCAACTTTGGTCAACCCCATGTAACTTATGGGTCAGGAACAGCACACTTTTCAAAACGTGTTTTTCAGCCCGAAATAAACACGTTTTTTCAGACTGTTGAATCCCTATGTAACTGGCTGGCTCAGAAGAGCCCACTGAGTCAGCCTTTTACCCTAGTGTGCAAAAAGTGTCAAAACGTGTTTTTCAGCAGAAATAAACATGTTTCTGCAACTTTGGTCAACCCCATGTAACTTATAGGTCAGGAACAGCACACTTTTCAAAACGTGTTTTTCAGCCCGAAATAAACACGTTTTTTCAGACTGTTGAATCCCTATGTAACTGGCTGGCTCAGAACAGCCCACTGAGTCAGCCTTTTATCCCAGTGTGCAAAAAGTGTCAAAACGTGTTTTTCAGCAGAAATAAACATGTTTCTGCAACTTTGGTCCACCCCATGTAACTTATAGGTCAGGAACAGCACACTTTTCAAAACGTGTTTTTCAGCCCGAAATAAACGTGTTTTTTCAGACTGTTGAATCCCTATGTAACTGGCTGGCTCAGAACAGCCCACTGAGTCAGCCTTTTACCCCAATGTGCAAAAAGTGTCAAAACGTGTTTTTCAGCAGAAATAAACATGTTTCTGCAACTTTGGTCCACCCCATGTAACTTATGGGTCAGGAACAGCACACTTTTCAAAACGTGTTTTTCAGCCCGAAATAAACGTCTTTTTTCAGACTGTTGAATCCCTATGTAACTGGCTGGCTCAGAAGAGCCCACTGAGTCAGCCTTTTATCCCAGTGTGCAAAAAGTGTCATAACGTGTTTTTCAGCAGAAATAAACGTTTCTGCAACTTTGGTCCACCCCATGTAACTTATAGGTCAGGAACAGCACACTTTTCAAAACGTGTTTTTCAGCCCGAAATAAACGTCTTTTTTCAGACTGTTGAATCCCTATGTAACTGGCTGGCTCAGAAGAGCCCACTGGGTCAGCCTTTTACCCCAGTGTGCAAAAAGTGTCAAAACGTGTTTTTCAGCAGAAATAAACATGTTTCTGCAACTTTGGTCAACCCCATGTAACTTATAGGTCAGGAACAGCACACTTTTCAAAACGTGTTTTTCAGCCCGAAATAAACGTCTTTTTTCAGACTGTTGAATCCCTATGTAACTGGCTGGCTCAGAAGAGCCCACTGGGTCAGCCTTTTATCCCAGTGTGCAAAAAGTGTCAAAACGTGTTTTTCAGCAGAAATAAACATGTTTCTGCAACTTTGGTCAACCCCATGTAACTTATGGGTCAGGAACAGCACACTTTTCAAAACGTGTTTTTCAGCCCGAAATAAACACGTTTTTTCAGACTGTTGAATCCCTATGTAACTGGCTGGCTCAGAAGAGCCCACTGAGTCAGCCTTTTATCCCAGTGTGCAAAAAGTGTCAAAACGTGTTTTTCAGCAGAAATAAACATGTTTCTGCAACTTTGGTAAACCCCATGTAACTTATAGATCAGGAGCAGCACAGTTTTCAAAACGTGTTTTTCAGCCCGAAATAAACACGTTTTTTCAGACTGTTGAATCCCTATGTAACTGGCTGGCTCAGAAGAGCCCACTGAGTCAGCCTTTTACCCTAGTGTGCAAAAAGTGTCAAAACGTGTTTTTCAGCAGAAATAAACATGTTTCTGCAACTTTGGTCAACCCCATGTAACTTATAGGTCAGGAACAGCACACTTTTCAAAACGTGTTTTTCAGCCCGAAATAAACACGTTTTTTCAGACTGTTGAATCCCTATGTAACTGGCTGGCTCAGAACAGCCCACTGAGTCAGCCTTTTATCCCAGTGTGCAAAAAGTGTCAAAACGTGTTTTTCAGCAGAAATAAACATGTTTCTGCAACTTTGGTCCACCCCATGTAACTTATAGGTCAGGAACAGCACACTTTTCAAAACGTGTTTTTCAGCCCGAAATAAACGTGTTTTTTCAGACTGTTGAATCCCTATGTAACTGGCTGGCTCAGAACAGCCCACTGAGTCAGCCTTTTACCCCAATGTGCAAAAAGTGTCAAAACGTGTTTTTCAGCAGAAATAAACATGTTTCTGCAACTTTGGTCAACCCCATGTAACTTATGGGTCAGGAACAGCACACTTTTCAAAACGTGTTTTTCAGCCCGAAATGAACACGTTTTTTCAGACTGTTGAATCCCTATGTAACTGGCTGGCTCAGAAGAGCCCACTGAGTCAGCCTTTTACCCCAGTGTGCAAAAAGTGTCAAAACGTGTTTTTCAGCAGAAATAAACATGTTTCTGCAACTTTGGTCCACCCCATGTAACTTATGGGTCAGGAACAGCACACTTTTCAAAACGTGTTTTTCAGCCCGAAATAAACGTCTTTTTTCAGACTGTTGAATCCCTATGTATCTGGCTGGCTCAGAACAGCCCACTGAGTCAGCCTTTTATCCCAGTGTGCAAAAAGTGTCATAACGTGTTTTTCAGCAGAAATAAACGTTTCTGCAACTTTGGTCCACCCCATGTAACTTATAGGTCAGGAACAGCACACTTTTCAAAACGTGTTTTTCAGCCCGAAATAAACGTCTTTTTTCAGACTGTTGAATCCCTATGTAACTGGCTGGCTCAGAAGAGCCCACTGAGTCAGCCTTTTACCCCAGTGTGCAAAAAGTGTCAAAACGTGTTTTTCAGCAGAAATAAACGTTTCTGCAGCTTTGGTCAACCCCATGTAACTTATAGGTCAGGAACAGCACACTTTTCAAAACATTGTTTTTCAGCCCGAAATAAACACGTTTTTTCAGACTGTTGAATCCCTATGTAACTGGCTGGCTCAGAACAGCCCACTGAGTCAGCCTTTTATCCCAGTGTGCAAAAAGTGTCATAACGTGTTTTTCAGCAGAAATAAACGTTTCTGCAACTTTGGTCCACCCCATGTAACTTATAGGTCAGGAACAGCACACTTTTCAAAACGTGTTTTTCAGCCCGAAATAAACACGTTTTTTCAGACTGTTGAATCCCTATGTAACTGGCTGGCTCAGAACAGCCCACTGAGTCAGCCTTTTATCCCAGTGTGCAAAAAGTGTCATAACGTGTTTTTCAGCAGAAATAAACGTTTCTGCAACTTTGGTCCACCCCATGTAACTTATAGGTCAGGAACAGCACACTTTTCAAAACGTGTTTTTCAGCCCGAAATAAACGTGTTTTTTCAGACTGTTGAATCCCTATGTAACTGGCTGGCTCAGAACAGCCCACTGAGTCAGCCTTTTACCCCAGTGTGCAAAAAGTGTCAAAACGTGTTTTTCAGCAGAAATAAACATGTTTCTGCAACTTTGGTCAACCCCATGTAACTTATAGGTCAGGAACAGCACACTTTTCAAAACGTGTTTTTCAGCCCGAAATAAACGTCTTTTTTCAGACTGTTGAATCCCTATGTAACTGGCTGGCTCAGAAGAGCCCACTGGGTCAGCCTTTTACCCCAGTGTGCAAAAAGTGTCAAAACGTGTTTTTCAGCAGAAATAAACATGTTTCTGCAACTTTGGTCAACCCCATGTAACTTATAGGTCAGGAACAGCACACTTTTCAAAACGTGTTTTTCAGCCCGAAATAAACACGTTTTTTCAGACTGTTGAATCCCTATGTAACTGGCTAGCTCAGAAGAGCCCACTGGGTCAGCCTTTTACCCCAGTGTGCAAAAAGTGTCAAAACGTGTTTTTCAGCAGAAATAAACATGTTTCTGCAACTTTGGTCAACCCCATGTAACTTATGGGTCAGGAACAGAACCCGTTTCAAAACGTGTTTTTCAGCCCGAAATAAACGTCTTTTTTCAGACTGTTGAATCCCTATGTAACTGGCTGGCTCAGAACAGCCCACTGAGTCAGCCTTTTATCCCAGTGTGCAAAGAGTGTCATAACGTGTTTTTCAGCAGAAATAAACGTTTCTGCAACTTTGGTCCACCCCATGTAACTTATAGGTCAGGAACAGCACACTTTTCAAAACGTGTTTTTCAGCCCGAAATAAACGTCTTTTTTCAGACTGTTGAATCCCTATGTAACTGGCTGGCTCAGAAGAGCCCACTGGGTCAGCCTTTTACCCCAGTGTGCAAAAAGTGTCAAAACGTGTTTTTCAGCAGAAATAAACATGTTTCTGCAACTTTGGTCAACCCCATGTAACTTATAGGTCAGGAACAGCACACTTTTCAAAACGTGTTTTTCAGCCCGAAATAAACACGTTTTTTCAGACTGTTGAATCCCTATGTAACTGGCTGGCTCAGAAGAGCCCACTGAGTCAGCCTTTTACCCTAGTGTGCAAAAAGTGTCAAAACGTGTTTTTCAGCAGAAATAAACATGTTTCTGCAACTTTGGTCAACCCCATGTAACTTATAGGTCAGGAACAGCACACTTTTCAAAACGTGTTTTTCAGCCCGAAATAAACACGTTTTTTCAGACTGTTGAATCCCTATGTAACTGGCTGGCTCAGAACAGCCCACTGAGTCAGCCTTTTATCCCAGTGTGCAAAAAGTGTCAAAACGTGTTTTTCAGCAGAAATAAACATGTTTCTGCAACTTTGGTCCACCCCATGTAACTTATAGGTCAGGAACAGCACACTTTTCAAAACGTGTTTTTCAGCCCGAAATAAACGTGTTTTTTCAGACTGTTGAATCCCTATGTAACTGGCTGGCTCAGAACAGCCCACTGAGTCAGCCTTTTACCCCAATGTGAAAAAGTGTCAAAACGTGTTTTTCAGCAGAAATAAACATGTTTCTGCAACTTTGGTCCACCCCATGTAACTTATGGGTCAGGAACAGCACACTTTTCAAAACGTGTTTTTCAGCCCGAAATAAACGTCTTTTTTCAGACTGTTGAATCCCTATGTAACTGGCTGGCTCAGAAGAGCCCACTGAGTCAGCCTTTTATCCCAGTGTGCAAAAAGTGTCATAACGTGTTTTTCAGCAGAAATAAACGTTTCTGCAACTTTGGTCCACCCCATGTAACTTATAGGTCAGGAACAGCACACTTTTCAAAACGTGTTTTTCAGCCCGAAATAAACGTCTTTTTTCAGACTGTTGAATCCCTATGTAACTGGCTGGCTCAGAAGAGCCCACTGGGTCAGCCTTTTACCCCAGTGTGCAAAAAGTGTCAAAACGTGTTTTTCAGCAGAAATAAACATGTTTCTGCAACTTTGGTCAACCCCATGTAACTTATAGGTCAGGAACAGCACACTTTTCAAAACGTGTTTTTCAGCCCGAAATAAACGTCTTTTTTCAGACTGTTGAATCCCTATGTAACTGGCTGGCTCAGAAGAGCCCACTGGGTCAGCCTTTTATCCCAGTGTGCAAAAAGTGTCAAAACGTGTTTTTCAGCAGAAATAAACATGTTTCTGCAACTTTGGTCAACCCCATGTAACTTATGGGTCAGGAACAGCACACTTTTCAAAACGTGTTTTTCAGCCCGAAATAAACACGTTTTTTCAGACTGTTGAATCCCTATGTAACTGGCTGGCTCAGAAGAGCCCACTGAGTCAGCCTTTTACCCTAGTGTGCAAAAAGTGTCAAAACGTGTTTTTCAGCAGAAATAAACATGTTTCTGCAACTTTGGTAAACCCCATGTAACTTATGGGTCAGGAACAGAACACGTTTCAAAACATGTTTTTCAGCCCGAAATAAACACGTTTTTTCAGACTGTTGAATCCCAATGTATCTGCCTGGCTCAGAAGAGCCCACTGAGTCAGCCCTTAACCCCAGTGTGCAGAAAGTGTCAAAACGTGTTTTTCAGCAGAAATAAACATGTTTCTGCAACTTTGGTCAACCCCATGTAACTTATGGGTCAGGAACAGAACCCGTTTCAAAACGTGTTTTTCAGCCCGAAATAAACGTCTTTTTTCAGACTGTTGAATCCCTATGTAACTGGCTGGCTCAGAACAGCCCACTGAGTCAGCCTTTTATCCCAGTGTGCAAAGAGTGTCATAACGTGTTTTTCAGCAGAAATAAACGTTTCTGCAACTTTGGTCCACCCCATGTAACTTATAGGTCAGGAACAGCACACTTTTCAAAACGTGTTTTTCAGCCCGAAATAAACGTCTTTTTTCAGACTGTTGAATCCCTATGTAACTGGCTGGCTCAGAAGAGCCCACTGGGTCAGCCTTTTACCCCAGTGTGCAAAAAGTGTCAAAACGTGTTTTTCAGCAGAAATAAACATGTTTCTGCAACTTTGGTCAACCCCATGTAACTTATAGGTCAGGAACAGCACACTTTTCAAAACGTGTTTTTCAGCCCGAAATAAACGTCTTTTTTCAGACTGTTGAATCCCTATGTAACTGGCTGGCTCAGAAGAGCCCACTGGGTCAGCCTTTTACCCCAGTGTGCAAAAAGTGTCAAAACGTGTTTTTCAGCAGAAATAAACATGTTTCTGCAACTTTGGTAAACCCCATGTAACTTATAGATCAGGAGCAGCACAGTTTTCAAAACGTGTTTTTCAGCCCGAAATAAACACGTTTTTTCAGACTGTTGAATCCCTATGTAACTGGCTGGCTCAGAAGAGCCCACTGAGTCAGCCTTTTATCCCAGTGTGCAAAAAGTGTCAAAACGTGTTTTTCAGCAGAAATAAACATGTTTCTGCAACTTTGGTCAACCCCATGTAACATATGGGTCAGGAACAGAACACGTTTCAAAACATGTTTTTCAGCCCGAAATAAACGCGTTTTTTCAGACTGTTGAATCCCAATGTATCTGCCTGGCTCAGAAGAGCCCACTGAGTCAGCCCTTAACCCCAGTGTGCAGAAAGTGTCAAAACGTGTTTTTCAGCAGAAATAAACATGTTTCTGCAACTTTGGTCAACCCCATGTAACTTATGGGTCAGGAACAGAACCCGTTTCAAAACATGTTTTTCAGCCCGAAATAAACACGTTTTTTCAGACTGTTGAATCCCAATGTATCTGCCTGGCTCAGAAGAGCCCACTGAGTCAGCCCTTAACCCCAGTGTGCAGAAAGTGTCAAAACGTGTTTTTCAGCAGAAATAAACATGTTTCTGCAACTTTGGTCAACCCCATGTAACTTATAGGTTAGGAACAGCACACTTTTCAAAACGTGTTTTTCAGCCCGAAATAAACACGTTTTTTCAGAGTGTTGAATCCCTATGTAACTGGCTGGCTCAGAACAGCCCACTGAGTCAGCCTTTTATCCCAGTGTGCAAAAAGTGTCAAAACGTGTTTTTCAGCAGAAATAAACATGTTTCTGCAACTTTGGTCAACCCCATTTAACTTATGGGTCAGGAACAGCACACTTTTCAACACGTGTTTTTAAGCCCGAAATAAACACGTTTTTTCAGACTGTTGAATCCCTATATAACTGGCTGGCTCAGAAGAGCCCACTGAGTCAGCCTTTTACCCCAGTGTGGAAAAAGTGTCAAAACGTGTTTTTCAGCAGAAATAAACATGTTTCTGCAACTTTGGTAAACCCCATGTAACTTATAGATCAGGAGCAGTACAGTTTTCAAAACGTGTCTTTCAGCCCGAAATAAACACGTTTTTTCAGACTGTTGAATCCCTATGTAACTGGCTGGCTCAGAAGAGCCCACTGAGTCAGCCTTTTATCCCAGTGTGCAAAAAGTGTCAAAACGTGTTTTTCAGCAGAAATAAACATGTTTCTGCAACTTTGGTCAACCCCATGTAACTTATGGGTCAGGAACAGCACACTTTTCAAAACGTGTTTTTCAGCCCGAAATAAACACGTTTTTTCAGACTGTTGAATCCCTATGTAACTGGCTGGCTCAGAAGAGCCCACTGAGTCAGCCTTTTACCCTAGTGTGCAAAAAGTGTCAAAACGTGTTTTTCAGCAGAAATAAACATGTTTCTGCAACTTTGGTAAACCCCATGTAACTTATGGGTCAGGAACAGAACACGTTTCAAAACATGTTTTTCAGCCCGAAATAAACGCGTTTTTTCAGACTGTTGAATCCCAATGTATCTGCCTGGCTCAGAAGAGCCCACTGAGTCAGCCCTTAACCCCAGTGTGCAGAAAGTGTCAAAACGTGTTTTTCAGCAGAAATAAACATGTTTCTGCAACTTTGGTCAACCCCATGTAACTTATGGGTCAGGAACAGCACACTTTTCAAAACGTGTTTTTCAGCCCGAAATAAACACGTTTTTTCAGACTGTTGAATCCCTATGTAACTGGCTGGCTCAGAAGAGCCCACTGAGTCAGCCTTTTACCCCAGTGTGCAAAAAGTGTCAAAACGTGTTTTTCAGCAGAAATAAACATGTTTCTGCAACTTTGGTCAACCCCATGTAACTTATAGGTCAGGAACAGCACACTTTTCAAAACGTGTTTTTCAGCCCGAAATAAACACGTTTTTTCAGACTGTTGAATCCCTATGTAACTGGCTGGCTCAGAACAGCCCACTGAGTCAGCCTTTTATCCCAGTGTGCAAAAAGTGTCATAACGTGTTTTTCAGCAGAAATAAACGTTTCTGCAACTTTGGTCCACCCCATGTAACTTATAGGTCAGGAACAGAACCCGTTTCAAAACATGTTTTTCAGCCCGAAATAAACGCGTTTTTTCAGACTGTTGAATCCCAATGTATCTGCCTGGCTCAGAAGAGCCCACTGAGTCAGCCCTTAACCCCAGTGTGCAGAAAGTGTCAAAACGTGTTTTTCAGCAGAAATAAACATGTTTCTGCAACTTTGGTCAACCCCATGTAACTTATGGGTCAGGAACAGCACACTTTTCAAAACGTGTTTTTCAGCCCGAAATAAACACGTTTTTTCAGACTGTTGAATCCCTATGTAACTGGCTGGCTCAGAAGAGCCCACTGAGTCAGCCTTTTACCCCAGTGTGCAAAAAGTGTCAAAACGTGTTTTTCAGCAGAAATAAACATGTTTCTGCAACTTTGGTCAACCCCATGTAACTTATAGGTCAGGAACAGCACACTTTTCAAAACGTGTTTTTCAGCCCGAAATAAACACGTTTTTTCAGACTGTTGAATCCCTATGTAACTGGCTGGCTCAGAACAGCCCACTGAGTCAGCCTTTTATCCCAGTGTGCAAAAAGTGTCATAACGTGTTTTTCAGCAGAAATAAACGTTTCTGCAACTTTGGTCCACCCCATGTAACTTATAGGTCAGGAACAGCACACTTTTCAAAACGTGTTTTTCAGCCCGAAATAAACGTGTTTTTTCAGACTGTTGAATCCCTATGTAACTGGCTGGCTCAGAACAGCCCACTGAGTCAGCCTTTTACCCCAGTGTGCAAAAAGTGTCAAAACGTGTTTTTCAGCAGAAATAAACATGTTTCTGCAACTTTGGTCAACCCCATGTAACTTATAGGTCAGGAACAGCACACTTTTCAAAACGTGTTTTTCAGCCCGAAATAAACACGTTTTTTCAGACTGTTGAATCCCTATGTAACTGGCTGGCTCAGAAGAGCCCACTGAGTCAGCCTTTTATCCCAGTGTGCAAAAAGTGTCAAAACGTGTTTTTCAGCAGAAATAAACATGTTTCTGCAACTTTGGTAAACCCCATGTAACTTATAGATCAGGAGCAGCACAGTTTTCAAAACGTGTTTTTCAGCCCGAAATAAACACGTTTTTTCAGACTGTTGAATCCCTATGTAACTGGCTGGCTCAGAAGAGCCCACTGAGTCAGTATTTTACCCTAGTGTGCAAAAAGTGTCAAAACGTGTTTTTCAGCAGAAATAAACATGTTTCTGCAACTTTGGTCAACCCCATGTAACTTATAGGTCAGGAACAGCACACTTTTCAAAACGTGTTTTTCAGCCCGAAATAAACACGTTTTTTCAGACTGTTGAATCCCTATGTAACTGGCTGGCTCAGAACAGCCCACTGAGTCAGCCTTTTATCCCAGTGTGCAAAAAGTGTCAAAACGTGTTTTTCAGCAGAAATAAACATGTTTCTGCAACTTTGGTCAACCCCATTTAACTTATGGGTCAGGAACAGCACACTTTTCAACACGTGTTTTTAAGCCCGAAATAAACACGTTTTTTCAGACTGTTGAATCCCTATATAACTGGCTGGCTCAGAAGAGCCCACTGAGTCAGCCTTTTATCCCAGTGTGCAAAAAGTGTCAAAACGTGTTTTTCAGCAGAAATAAACATGTTTCTGCAACTTTGGTCAACCCCATGTAACTTATGGGTCAGGAACAGCACACTTTTCAAAACGTGTTTTTCAGCCCGAAATAAACACGTTTTTTCAGACTGTTGAATCCCTATGTAACTGGCTGGCTCAGAAGAGCCCACTGAGTCAGCCTTTTACCCTAGTGTGCAAAAAGTGTCAAAACGTGTTTTTCAGCAGAAATAAACATGTTTCTGCAACTTTGGTAAACCCCATGTAACTTATGGGTCAGGAACAGAACACGTTTCAAAACATGTTTTTCAGCCCGAAATAAACGCGTTTTTTCAGACTGTTGAATCCCAATGTATCTGCCTGGCTCAGAAGAGCCCACTGAGTCAGCCCTTAACCCCAGTGTGCAGAAAGTGTCAAAACGTGTTTTTCAGCAGAAATAAACATGTTTCTGCAACTTTGGTCAACCCCATGTAACTTATGGGTCAGGAACAGAACCCGTTTCAAAACATGTTTTTCAGCCCGAAATAAACGCGTTTTTTCAGACTGTTGAATCCCAATGTATCTGCCTGGCTCAGAAGAGCCCACTGAGTCAGCCCTTAACCCCAGTGTGCAAAAAGTGTCAAAACGTGTTTTTCAGCAGAAATAAACATGTTTCTGCAACTTTGGTAAACCCCATGTAACTTATAGATCAGGAGCAGCACAGTTTTCAAAACGTGTTTTTCAGCCCGAAATAAACACGTTTTTTCAGACTGTTGAATCCCTATGTAACTGGCTGGCTCAGAAGAGCCCACTGAGTCAGTATTTTACCCTAGTGTGCAAAAAGTGTCAAAACGTGTTTTTCAGCAGAAATAAACATGTTTCTGCAACTTTGGTCAACCCCATGTAACTTATAGGTCAGGAACAGCACACTTTTCAAAACGTGTTTTTCAGCCCGAAATTAACACGTTTTTTCAGACTGTTGAATCCCTATGTAACTGGCTGGCTCAGAACAGCCCACTGAGTCAGCCTTTTATCCCAGTGTGCAAAAAGTGTCAAAACGTGTTTTTCAGCAGAAATAAACATGTTTCTGCAACTTTGGTCAACCCCATTTAACTTATGGGTCAGGAACAGCACACTTTTCAACACGTGTTTTTAAGCCCGAAATAAACACGTTTTTTCAGACTGTTGAATCCCTATATAACTGGCTGGCTCAGAAGAGCCCACTGAGTCAGCCTTTTATCCCAGTGTGCAAAAAGTGTCAAAACGTGTTTTTCAGCAGAAATAAACATGTTTCTGCAACTTTGGTCAACCCCATGTAACTTATGGGTCAGGAACAGCACACTTTTCAAAACGTGTTTTTCAGCCCGAAATAAACACGTTTTTTCAGACTGTTGAATCCCTATGTAACTGGCTGGCTCAGAAGAGCCCACTGAGTCAGCCTTTTACCCTAGTGTGCAAAAAGTGTCAAAACGTGTTTTTCAGCAGAAATAAACATGTTTCTGCAACTTTGGTAAACCCCATGTAACTTATGGGTCAGGAACAGAACACGTTTCAAAACATGTTTTTCAGCCCGAAATAAACGCGTTTTTTCAGACTGTTGAATCCCAATGTATCTGCCTGGCTCAGAAGAGCCCACTGAGTCAGCCCTTAACCCCAGTGTGCAGAAAGTGTCAAAACGTGTTTTTCAGCAGAAATAAACATGTTTCTGCAACTTTGGTCAACCCCATGTAACTTATGGGTCAGGAACAGAACCCGTTTCAAAACATGTTTTTCAGCCCGAAATAAACGCGTTTTTTCAGACTGTTGAATCCCAATGTATCTGCCTGGCTCAGAAGAGCCCACTGAGTCAGCCCTTAACCCCAGTGTGCAGAAAGTGTCAAAACGTGTTTTTCAGCAGAAATAAACATGTTTCTGCAACTTTGGTCAACCCCATGTAACTTATGGGTCAGGAACATCACACTTTTCAAAACGTGTTTTTCAGCCCGAAATAAACACGTTTTTTCAGACTGTTGAATCCCTATGTAACTGGCTGGCTCAGAACAGCCCACTGAGTCAGCCTTTTATCCCAGTGTGCAAAAAGTGTCATAACGTGTTTTTCAGCAGAAATAAACGTTTCTGCAACTTTGGTCCACCCCATGTAACTTATAGGTCAGGAACAGCACACTTTTCAAAACGTGTTTTTCAGCCCGAAATAAACGTGTTTTTTCAGACTGTTGAATCCCTATGTAACTGGCTGGCTCAGAACAGCCCACTGAGTCAGCCTTTTACCCCAGTGTGCAAAAAGTGTCAAAACGTGTTTTTCAGCAGAAATAAACATGTTTCTGCAACTTTGGTCAACCCCATGTAACTTATAGGTCAGGAACAGCACACTTTTCAAAACGTGTTTTTCAGCCCGAAATAAACACGTTTTTTCAGACTGTTGAATCCCTATGTAACTGGCTGGCTCAGAAGAGCCCACTGAGTCAGCCTTTTATCCCAGTGTGCAAAAAGTGTCAAAACGTGTTTTTCAGCAGAAATAAACATGTTTCTGCAACTTTGGTAAACCCCATGTAACTTATAGATCAGGAGCAGCACAGTTTTCAAAACGTGTTTTTCAGCCCGAAATAAACACGTTTTTTCAGACTGTTGAATCCCTATGTAACTGGCTGGCTCAGAAGAGCCCACTGAGTCAGCCTTTTACCCTAGTGTGCAAAAAGTGTCAAAACGTGTTTTTCAGCAGAAATAAACATGTTTCTGCAACTTTGGTAAACCCCATGTAACTTATAGGTCAGGAACAGCACACTTTTCAAAACGTGTTTTTCAGCCCGAAATAAACACGTTTTTTCAGACTGTTGAATCCCTATGTAACTGGCTGGCTCAGAAGAGCCCACTGAGTCAGCCTTTTACCCTAGTGTGCAAAAAGTGTCAAAACGTGTTTTTCAGCAGAAATAAACATGTTTCTGCAACTTTGGTCAACCCCATGTAACTTATAGGTCAGGAACAGCACACTTTTCAAAACGTGTTTTTCAGCCCGAAATAAACACGTTTTTTCAGACTGTTGAATCCCTATGTAACTGGCTGGCTCAGAACAGCCCACTGAGTCAGCCTTTTATCCCAGTGTGCAAAAAGTGTCAAAACGTGTTTTTCAGCAGAAATAAACATGTTTCTGCAACTTTGGTCAACCCCATTTAACTTATGGGTCAGGAACAGCACACTTTTCAACACGTGTTTTTAAGCCCGAAATAAACACGTTTTTTCAGACTGTTGAATCCCTATATAACTGGCTGGCTCAGAAGAGCCCACTGAGTCAGCCTTTTACCCTAGTGTGCAAAAAGTGTCAAAACGTGTTTTTCAGCAGAAATAAACATGTTTCTGCAACTTTGGTAAACCCCATGTAACTTATGGGTCAGGAACAGAGCACGTTTCAAAACATGTTTTTCAGCCCGAAATAAACACGTTTTTTCAGACTGTTGAATCCCAATGTATCTGCCTGGCTCAGAAGAGCCCACTGAGTCAGCCCTTAACCCCAGTGTGCAGAAAGTGTCAAAACGTGTTTTTCAGCAGAAATAAACATGTTTCTGCAACTTTGGTCAACCCCATGTAACTTATGGGTCAGGAACAGAACCCGTTTCAAAACGTGTTTTTCAGCCCGAAATAAACGTCTTTTTTCAGACTGTTGAATCCCTATGTAACTGGCTGGCTCAGAACAGCCCACTGAGTCAGCCTTTTATCCCAGTGTGCAAAAAGTGTCATAACGTGTTTTTCAGCAGAAATAAACGTTTCTGCAACTTTGGTCCACCCCATGTAACTTATAGGTCAGGAACAGCACACTTTTCAAAACGTGTTTTTCAGCCCGAAATAAACGTCTTTTTTCAGACTGTTGAATCCCTATGTAACTGGCTGGCTCAGAAGAGCCCACTGGGTCAGCCTTTTACCCCAGTGTGCAAAAAGTGTCAAAACGTGTTTTTCAGCAGAAATAAACATGTTTCTGCAACTTTGGTCAACCCCATGTAACTTATAGGTCAGGAACAGCACACTTTTCAAAACGTGTTTTTCAGCCCGAAATAAACGTCTTTTTTCAGACTGTTGAATCCCTATGTAACTGGCTGGCTCAGAAGAGCCCACTGGGTCAGCCTTTTACCCCAGTGTGCAAAAAGTGTCAAAACGTGTTTTTCAGCAGAAATAAACATGTTTCTGCAACTTTGGTAAACCCCATGTAACTTATAGATCAGGAGCAGCACAGTTTTCAAAACGTGTTTTTCAGCCCGAAATAAACGCGTTTTTTCAGACTGTTGAATCCCAATGTATCTGCCTGGCTCAGAAGAGCCCACTGAGTCAGCCCTTAACCCCAGTGTGCAGAAAGTGTCAAAACGTGTTTTTCAGCAGAAATAAACATGTTTCTGCAACTTTGGTCAACCCCATGTAACTTATGGGTCAGGAACAGAACCCGTTTCAAAACATGTTTTTCAGCCCGAAATAAACACGTTTTTTCAGACTGTTGAATCCCAATGTATCTGCCTGGCTCAGAAGAGCCCACTGAGTCAGCCCTTAACCCCAGTGTGCAGAAAGTGTCAAAACGTGTTTTTCAGCAGAAATAAACATGTTTCTGCAACTTTGGTCAACCCCATGTAACATATGGGTCAGGAACAGAACACGTTTCAAAACATGTTTTTCAGCCCGAAATAAACGCGTTTTTTCAGACTGTTGAATCCCAATGTATCTGCCTGGCTCAGAAGAGCCCACTGAGTCAGCCCTTAACCCCAGTGTGCAGAAAGTGTCAAAACGTGTTTTTCAGCAGAAATAAACATGTTTCTGCAACTTTGGTCAACCCCATGTAACTTATGGGTCAGGAACAGAACCCGTTTCAAAACATGTTTTTCAGCCCAAAATAAACACGTTTTTTCAGACTGTTGAATCCCAATGTATCTGCCTGGCTCAGAAGAGCCCACTGAGTCAGCCCTTAACCCCAGTGTGCAGAAAGTGTCAAAACGTGTTTTTCAGCAGAAATAAACATGTTTCTGCAACTTTGGTCAACCCCATGTAACTTATAGGTTAGGAACAGCACACTTTTCAAAACGTGTTTTTCAGCCCGAAATAAACACGTTTTTTCAGAGTGTTGAATCCCTATGTAACTGGCTGGCTCAGAACAGCCCACTGAGTCAGCCTTTTATCCCAGTGTGCAAAAAGTGTCAAAACGTGTTTTTCAGCAGAAATAAACATGTTTCTGCAACTTTGGTCAACCCCATTTAACTTATGGGTCAGGAACAGCACACTTTTCAACACGTGTTTTTAAGCCCGAAATAAACACGTTTTTTCAGACTGTTGAATCCCTATATAACTGGCTGGCTCAGAAGAGCCCACTGAGTCAGCCTTTTACCCCAGTGTGGAAAAAGTGTCAAAACGTGTTTTTCAGCAGAAATAAACATGTTTCTGCAACTTTGGTAAACCCCATGTAACTTATAGATCAGGAGCAGTACAGTTTTCAAAACGTGTCTTTCAGCCCGAAATAAACACGTTTTTTCAGACTGTTGAATCCCTATGTAACTGGCTGGCTCAGAAGAGCCCACTGAGTCAGCCTTTTATCCCAGTGTGCAAAAAGTGTCAAAACGTGTTTTTCAGCAGAAATAAACATGTTTCTGCAACTTTGGTCAACCCCATGTAACTTATGGGTCAGGAACAGCACACTTTTCAAAACGTGTTTTTCAGCCCGAAATAAACACGTTTTTTCAGACTGTTGAATCCCTATGTAACTGGCTGGCTCAGAAGAGCCCACTGAGTCAGCCTTTTACCCTAGTGTGCAAAAAGTGTCAAAACGTGTTTTTCAGCAGAAATAAACATGTTTCTGCAACTTTGGTAAACCCCATGTAACTTATGGGTCAGGAACAGAACACGTTTCAAAACATGTTTTTCAGCCCGAAATAAACACGTTTTTTCAGACTGTTGAATCCCAATGTATCTGCCTGGCTCAGAAGAGCCCACTGAGTCAGCCCTTAACCCCAGTGTGCAGAAAGTGTCAAAACGTGTTTTACAGCAGAAATAAACATGTTTCTGCAACTTTGGTCAACCCCATGTAATTTATGGGTCAGGAACAGAACCCGTTTCAAAACATGTTTTTCAGCCCGAAATAAACGCGTTTTTTCAGACTGTTGAATCCCAATGTATCTGCCTGGCTCAGAAGAGCCCACTGAGTCAGCCCTTAACCCCAGTGTGCAGAAAGTGTCAAAACGTGTTTTTCAGCAGAAATAAACATGTTTCTGCAACTTTGGTCAACCCCATGTAACTTATGGGTCAGGAACAGCACACTTTTCAAAACGTGTTTTTCAGCCCGAAATAAACACGTTTTTTCAGACTGTTGAATCCCTATGTAACTGGCTGGCTCAGAAGAGCCCACTGAGTCAGCCTTTTACCCCAGTGTGCAAAAAGTGTCAAAACGTGTTTTTCAGCAGAAATAAACATGTTTCTGCAACTTTGGTCAACCCCATGTAACTTATAGGTCAGGAACAGCACACTTTTCAAAACGTGTTTTTCAGCCCGAAATAAACACGTTTTTTCAGACTGTTGAATCCCTATGTAACTGGCTGGCTCAGAACAGCCCACTGAGTCAGCCTTTTATCCCAGTGTGCAAAAAGTGTCATAACGTGTTTTTCAGCAGAAATAAACGTTTCTGCAACTTTGGTCCACCCCATGTAACTTATAGGTCAGGAACAGCACACTTTTCAAAACGTGTTTTTCAGCCCGAAATAAACGTGTTTTTTCAGACTGTTGAATCCCTATGTAACTGGCTGGCTCAGAACAGCCCACTGAGTCAGCCTTTTACCCCAGTGTGCAAAAAGTGTCAAAACGTGTTTTTCAGCAGAAATAAACATGTTTCTGCAACTTTGGTCAACCCCATGTAACTTATAGGTCAGGAACAGCACACTTTTCAAAACGTGTTTTTCAGCCCGAAATAAACACGTTTTTTCAGACTGTTGAATCCCTATGTAACTGGCTGGCTCAGAAGAGCCCACTGAGTCAGCCTTTTACCCTAGTGTGCAAAAAGTGTCAAAACGTGTTTTTCAGCAGAAATAAACATGTTTCTGCAACTTTGGTCAACCCCATGTAACTTATAGGTCAGGAACAGCACACTTTTCAAAACGTGTTTTTCAGCCCGAAATAAACACGTTTTTTCAGACTGTTGAATCCCTATGTAACTGGCTGGCTCAGAACAGCCCACTGAGTCAGCCTTTTATCCCAGTGTGCAAAAAGTGTCAAAACGTGTTTTTCAGCAGAAATAAACATGTTTCTGCAACTTTGGTCAACCCCATTTAACTTATGGGTCAGGAACAGCACACTTTTCAACACGTGTTTTTAAGCCCGAAATAAACACGTTTTTTCAGACTGTTGAATCCCTATATAACTGGCTGGCTCAGAAGAGCCCACTGAGTCAGCCTTTTACCCCAGTGTGGAAAAAGTGTCAAAACGTGTTTTTCAGCAGAAATAAACATGTTTCTGCAACTTTGGTAAACCCCATGTAACTTATAGATCAGGAGCAGCACAGTTTTCAAAACGTGTCTTTCAGCCCGAAATAAACACGTTTTTTCAGACTGTTGAATCCCTATGTAACTGGCTGGCTCAGAAGAGCCCACTGAGTCAGCCTTTTATCCCAGTGTGCAAAAAGTGTCAAAACGTGTTTTTCAGCAGAAATAAACATGTTTCTGCAACTTTGGTCAACCCCATGTAACTTATGGGTCAGGAACAGCACACTTTTCAAAACGTGTTTTTCAGCCCGAAATAAACACGTTTTTTCAGACTGTTGAATCCCTATGTAACTGGCTGGCTCAGAAGAGCCCACTGAGTCAGCCTTTTACCCTAGTGTGCAAAAAGTGTCAAAACGTGTTTTTCAGCAGAAATAAACATGTTTCTGCAACTTTGGTAAACCCCATGTAACTTATGGGTCAGGAACAGAACACGTTTCAAAACATGTTTTTCAGCCCGAAATAAACGCGTTTTTTCAGACTGTTGAATCCCAATGTATCTGCCTGGCTCAGAAGAGCCCACTGAGTCAGCCCTTAACCCCAGTGTGCAGAAAGTGTCAAAACGTGTTTTTCAGCAGAAATAAACATGTTTCTGCAACTTTGGTCAACCCCATGTAACTTATGGGTCAGGAACAGAACCCGTTTCAAAACATGTTTTTCAGCCCGAAATAAACGCGTTTTTTCAGACTGTTGAATCCCAATGTATCTGCCTGGCTCAGAAGAGCCCACTGAGTCAGCCCTTAACCCCAGTGTGCAGAAAGTGTCAAAACGTGTTTTTCAGCAGAAATAAACATGTTTCTGCAACTTTGGTCAACCCCATGTAACTTATGGGTCAGGAACAGCACACTTTTCAAAACGTGTTTTTCAGCCCGAAATAAACACGTTTTTTCAGACTGTTGAATCCCTATGTAACTGGCTGGCTCAGAAGAGCCCACTGAGTCAGCCTTTTACCCCAGTGTGCAAAAAGTGTCAAAACGTGTTTTTCAGCAGAAATAAACATGTTTCTGCAACTTTGGTCAACCCCATGTAACTTATAGGTCAGGAACAGCACACTTTTCAAAACGTGTTTTTCAGCCCGAAATAAACACGTTTTTTCAGACTGTTGAATCCCTATGTAACTGGCTGGCTCAGAACAGCCCACTGAGTCAGCCTTTTATCCCAGTGTGCAAAAAGTGTCATAACGTGTTTTTCAGCAGAAATAAACGTTTCTGCAACTTTGGTCCACCCCATGTAACTTATAGGTCAGGAACAGCACACTTTTCAAAACGTGTTTTTCAGCCCGAAATAAACGTGTTTTTTCAGACTGTTGAATCCCTATGTAACTGGCTGGCTCAGAACAGCCCACTGAGTCAGCCTTTTACCCCAGTGTGCAAAAAGTGTCAAAACGTGTTTTTCAGCAGAAATAAACATGTTTCTGCAACTTTGGTCAACCCCATGTAACTTATAGGTCAGGAACAGCACACTTTTCAAAACGTGTTTTTCAGCCCGAAATAAACACGTTTTTTCAGACTGTTGAATCCCTATGTAACTGGCTGGCTCAGAAGAGCCCACTGAGTCAGCCTTTTATCCCAGTGTGCAAAAAGTGTCAAAACGTGTTTTTCAGCAGAAATAAACATGTTTCTGCAACTTTGGTAAACCCCATGTAACTTATAGATCAGGAGCAGCACAGTTTTCAAAACGTGTTTTTCAGCCCGAAATAAACACGTTTTTTCAGACTGTTGAATCCCTATGTAACTGGCTGGCTCAGAAGAGCCCACTGAGTCAGCCTTTTACCCTAGTGTGCAAAAAGTGTCAAAACGTGTTTTTCAGCAGAAATAAACATGTTTCTGCAACTTTGGTAAACCCCATGTAACTTATAGGTCAGGAACAGCACACTTTTCAAAACGTGTTTTTCAGCCCGAAATAAACACGTTTTTTCAGACTGTTGAATCCCTATGTAACTGGCTGGCTCAGAAGAGCCCACTGAGTCAGCCTTTTACCCTAGTGTGCAAAAAGTGTCAAAACGTGTTTTTCAGCAGAAATAAACATGTTTCTGCAACTTTGGTCAACCCCATGTAACTTATAGGTCAGGAACAGCACACTTTTCAAAACGTGTTTTTCAGCCCGAAATAAACACGTTTTTTCAGACTGTTGAATCCCTATGTAACTGGCTGGCTCAGAACAGCCCACTGAGTCAGCCTTTTATCCCAGTGTGCAAAAAGTGTCAAAACGTGTTTTTCAGCAGAAATAAACATGTTTCTGCAACTTTGGTCAACCCCATTTAACTTATGGGTCAGGAACAGCACACTTTTCAACACGTGTTTTTAAGCCCGAAATAAACACGTTTTTTCAGACTGTTGAATCCCTATATAACTGGCTGGCTCAGAAGAGCCCACTGAGTCAGCCTTTTACCCCAGTGTGGAAAAAGTGTCAAAACGTGTTTTTCAGCAGAAATAAACATGTTTCTGCAACTTTGGTAAACCCCATGTAACTTATAGATCAGGAGCAGCACAGTTTTCAAAACGTGTTTTTCAGCCCGAAATAAACACGTTTTTTCAGACTGTTGAATCCCTATGTAACTGGCTGGCTCAGAAGAGCCCACTGAGTCAGCCTTTTACCCTAGTGTGCAAAAAGTGTCAAAACGTGTTTTTCAGCAGAAATAAACATGTTTCTGCAACTTTGGTCAACCCCATTTAACTTATGGGTCAGGAACAGCACACTTTTCAACACGTGTTTTTAAGCCCGAAATAAACACGTTTTTTCAAACTGTTGAATCCCTATGTAACTGGCTGGCTCAGAACAGCCCACTGAGTCAGCCTTTTATCCCAGTGTGCAAAAAGTGTCATAACGTGTTTTTCAGCAGAAATAAACGTTTCTGCAACTTTGGTCCACCCCATGTAACTTATAGGTCAGGAACAGCACACTTTTCAAAACGTGTTTTTCAGCCCGAAATAAACGTGTTTTTTCAGACTGTTGAATCCCTATGTAACTGGCTGGCTCAGAACAGCCCACTGAGTCAGCCTTTTACCCCAGTGTGCAAAAAGTGTCAAAACGTGTTTTTCAGCAGAAATAAACATGTTTCTGCAACTTTGGTCAACCCCATGTAACTTATAGGTCAGGAACAGCACACTTTTCAAAACGTGTTTTTCAGCCCGAAATAAACACGTTTTTTCAGACTGTTGAATCCCTATGTAACTGGCTGGCTCAGAAGAGCCCACTGAGTCAGCCTTTTATCCCAGTGTGCAAAAAGTGTCAAAACGTGTTTTTCAGCAGAAATAAACATGTTTCTGCAACTTTGGTAAACCCCATGTAACTTATAGATCAGGAGCAGCACAGTTTTCAAAACGTGTTTTTCAGCCCGAAATAAACACGTTTTTTCAGACTGTTGAATCCCTATGTAACTGGCTGGCTCAGAAGAGCCCACTGAGTCAGCCTTTTACCCTAGTGTGCAAAAAGTGTCAAAACGTGTTTTTCAGCAGAAATAAACATGTTTCTGCAACTTTGGTCAACCCCATGTAACTTATAGGTCAGGAACAGCACACTTTTCAAAACGTGTTTTTCAGCCCGAAATAAACACGTTTTTTCAGACTGTTGAATCCCTATGTAACTGGCTGGCTCAGAACAGCCCACTGAGTCAGCCTTTTATCCCAGTGTGCAAAAAGTGTCAAAACGTGTTTTTCAGCAGAAATAAACATGTTTCTGCAACTTTGGTCCACCCCATGTAACTTATAGGTCAGGAACAGCACACTTTTCAAAACGTGTTTTTCAGCCCGAAATAAACGTGTTTTTTCAGACTGTTGAATCCCTATGTAACTGGCTGGCTCAGAACAGCCCACTGAGTCAGCCTTTTACCCCAATGTGCAAAAAGTGTCAAAACGTGTTTTTCAGCAGAAATAAACATGTTTCTGCAACTTTGGTCAACCCCATGTAACTTATGGGTCAGGAACAGCACACTTTTCAAAACGTGTTTTTCAGCCCGAAATAAACACGTTTTTTCAGACTGTTGAATCCCTATGTAACTGGCTGGCTCAGAAGAGCCCACTGAGTCAGCCTTTTACCCCAGTGTGCAAAAAGTGTCAAAACGTGTTTTTCAGCAGAAATAAACATGTTTCTGCAACTTTGGTCCACCCCATGTAACTTATGGGTCAGGAACAGCACACTTTTCAAAACGTGTTTTTCAGCCCGAAATAAACGTCTTTTTTCAGACTGTTGAATCCCTATGTAACTGGCTGGCTCAGAACAGCCCACTGAGTCAGCCTTTTATCCCAGTGTGCAAAAAGTGTCATAACGTGTTTTTCAGCAGAAATAAACGTTTCTGCAACTTTGGTCCACCCCATGTAACTTATAGGTCAGGAACAGCACACTTTTCAAAACGTGTTTTTCAGCCCGAAATAAACGTCTTTTTTCAGACTGTTGAATCCCTATGTAACTGGCTGGCTCAGAAGAGCCCACTGAGTCAGCCTTTTACCCCAGTGTGCAAAAAGTGTCAAAACGTGTTTTTCAGCAGAAATAAACATGTTTCTGCAACTTTGGTCAACCCCATGTAACTTATAGGTCAGGAACAGCACACTTTTCAAAACGTGTTTTTCAGCCCGAAATAAACACGTTTTTTCAGACTGTTGAATCCCTATGTAACTGGCTGGCTCAGAACAGCCCACTGAGTCAGCCTTTTATCCCAGTGTGCAAAAAGTGTCATAAAGTGTTTTTCAGCAGAAATAAACGTTTCTGCAACTTTGGTCCACCCCATGTAACTTATAGGTCAGGAACAGCACACTTTTCAAAACGTGTTTTTCAGCCCGAAATAAACACGTTTTTTCAGACTGTTGAATCCCTATGTAACTGGCTGGCTCAGAACAGCCCACTGAGTCAGCCTTTTATCCCAGTGTGCAAAAAGTGTCATAACGTGTTTTTCAGCAGAAATAAACGTTTCTGCAACTTTGGTCCACCCCATGTAACTTATAGGTCAGGAACAGTACAGTTTTCAAAACGTGTCTTTCAGCCCGAAATAAACACGTTTTTTCAGACTGTTGAATCCCTATGTAACTGGCTGGCTCAGAAGAGCCCACTGAGTCAGCCTTTTATCCCAGTGTGCAAAAAGTGTCAAAACGTGTTTTTCAGCAGAAATAAACATGTTTCTGCAACTTTGGTCCACCCCATGTAACTTATAGGTCAGGAACAGCACACTTTTCAAAACGTGTTTTTCAGCCCGAAATAAACGTGTTTTTTCAGACTGTTGAATCCCTATGTAACTGGCTGGCTCAGAACAGCCCACTGAGTCAGCCTTTTACCCCAATGTGCAAAAAGTGTCAAAACGTGTTTTTCAGCAGAAATAAACATGTTTCTGCAACTTTGGTCAACCCCATGTAACTTATGGGTCAGGAACAGCACACTTTTCAAAACGTGTTTTTCAGCCCGAAATAAACACGTTTTTTCAGACTGTTGAATCCCTATGTAACTGGCTGGCTCAGAAGAGCCCACTGAGTCAGCCTTTTACCCCAGTGTGCAAAAAGTGTCAAAACGTGTTTTTCAGCAGAAATAAACATGTTTCTGCAACTTTGGTCCACCCCATGTAACTTATGGGTCAGGAACAGCACACTTTTCAAAACGTGTTTTTCAGCCCGAAATAAACGTCTTTTTTCAGACTGTTGAATCCCTATGTAACTGGCTGGCTCAGAACAGCCCACTGAGTCAGCCTTTTATCCCAGTGTGCAAAAAGTGTCATAACGTGTTTTTCAGCAGAAATAAACGTTTCTGCAACTTTGGTCCACCCCATGTAACTTATAGGTCAGGAACAGCACACTTTTCAAAACGTGTTTTTCAGCCCGAAATAAACGTCTTTTTTCAGACTGTTGAATCCCTATGTAACTGGCTGGCTCAGAAGAGCCCACTGAGTCAGCCTTTTACCCCAGTGTGCAAAAAGTGTCAAAACGTGTTTTTCAGCAGAAATAAACATGTTTCTGCAACTTTGGTCAACCCCATGTAACTTATAGGTCAGGAACAGCACACTTTTCAAAACGTGTTTTTCAGCCCGAAATAAACACGTTTTTTCAGACTGTTGAATCCCTATGTAACTGGCTGGCTCAGAACAGCCCACTGAGTCAGCCTTTTATCCCAGTGTGCAAAAAGTGTCATAAAGTGTTTTTCAGCAGAAATAAACGTTTCTGCAACTTTGGTCCACCCCATGTAACTTATAGGTCAGGAACAGCACACTTTTCAAAACGTGTTTTTCAGCCCGAAATAAACACGTTTTTTCAGACTGTTGAATCCCTATGTAACTGGCTGGCTCAGAACAGCCCACTGAGTCAGCCTTTTATCCCAGTGTGCAAAAAGTGTCATAACGTGTTTTTCAGCAGAAATAAACGTTTCTGCAACTTTGGTCCACCCCATGTAACTTATAGGTCAGGAACAGCACACTTTTCAAAACGTGTTTTTCAGCCCGAAATAAACGTGTTTTTTCAGACTGTTGAATCCCTATGTAACTGGCTGGCTCAGAACAGCCCACTGAGTCAGCCTTTTACCCCAGTGTGCAAAAAGTGTCAAAACGTGTTTTTCAGCAGAAATAAACATGTTTCTGCAACTTTGGTCAACCCCATGTAACTTATAGGTCAGGAACAGCACACTTTTCAAAACGTGTTTTTCAGCCCGAAATAAACGTCTTTTTTCAGACTGTTGAATCCCTATGTAACTGGCTGGCTCAGAAGAGCCCACTGGGTCAGCCTTTTACCCCAGTGTGCAAAAAGTGTCAAAACGTGTTTTTCAGCAGAAATAAACATGTTTCTGCAACTTTGGTCAACCCCATGTAACTTATAGGTCAGGAACAGCACAGTTTTCAAAACGTGTTTTTCAGCCCGAAATAAACACGTTTTTTCAGACTGTTGAATCCCTATGTAACTGGCTAGCTCAGAAGAGCCCACTGGGTCAGCCTTTTACCCCAGTGTGCAAAAAGTGTCAAAACGTGTTTTTCAGCAGAAATAAACATGTTTCTGCAACTTTGGTCAACCCCATGTAACTTATAGGTCAGGAACAGCACACTTTTCAAAACGTGTTTTTCAGCCCGAAATAAACACGTTTTTTCAGACTGTTGAATCCCTATGTAACTGGCTGGCTCAGAAGAGCCCACTGAGTCAGCCTTTTATCCCAGTGTGCAAAAAGTGTCAAAACGTGTTTTTCAGCAGAAATAAACATGTTTCTGCAACTTTGGTAAACCCCATGTAACTTATAGATCAGGAGCAGCACAGTTTTCAAAACGTGTTTTTCAGCCCGAAATAAACACGTTTTTTCAGACTGTTGAATCCCTATGTAACTGGCTGGCTCAGAAGAGCCCACTGAGTCAGCCTTTTATCCCAGTGTGCAAAAAGTGTCAAAACGTGTTTTTCAGCAGAAATAAACATGTTTCTGCAACTTTGGTCAACCCCATGTAACTTATGGGTCAGGAACAGCACACTTTTCAAAACGTGTTTTTCAGCCCGAAATAAACACGTTTTTTCAGACTGTTGAATCCCTATGTAACTGGCTGGCTCAGAAGAGCCCACTGAGTCAGCCTTTTACCCTAGTGTGCAAAAAGTGTCAAAACGTGTTTTTCAGCAGAAATAAACATGTTTCTGCAACTTTGGTCAACTCCATGTAACTTATAGGTCAGGAACAGCACACTTTTCAAAACGTGTTTTTCAGCCCGAAATAAACACGTTTTTTCAGACTGTTGAATCCCTATGTAACTGGCTGGCTCAGAAGAGCCCACTGAGTCAGCCCTTAACCCCAGTGTGCAGAAAGTGTCAAAACGTGTTTTTCAGCAGAAATAAACATGTTTCTGCAACTTTGGTCAACCCCATGTAACTTATGGGTCAGGAACAGAACCCGTTTCAAAACGTGTTTTTCAGCCCGAAATAAACGTCTTTTTTCAGACTGTTGAATCCCTATGTAACTGGCTGGCTCAGAACAGCCCACTGAGTCAGCCTTTTATCCCAGTGTGCAAAAAGTGTCATAACGTGTTTTTCAGCAGAAATAAACGTTTCTGCAACTTTGGTCCACCCCATGTAACTTACAGGTCAGGAACAGCACACTTTTCAAAACGTGTTTTTCAGCCCGAAATAAACGTCTTTTTTCAGACTGTTGAATCCCTATGTAACTGGCTGGCTCAGAAGAGCCCACTGGGTCAGCCTTTTACCCCAGTGTGCAAAAAGTGTCAAAACGTGTTTTTCAGCAGAAATAAACATGTTTCTGCAACTTTGGTCAACCCCATGTAACTTATAGGTCAGGAACAGCACACTTTTCAAAACGTGTTTTTCAGCCCGAAATAAACGTCTTTTTTCAGACTGTTGAATCCCTATGTAACTGGCTGGCTCAGAAGAGCCCACTGGGTCAGCCTTTTACCCCAGTGTGCAAAAAGTGTCAAAACGTGTTTTTCAGCAGAAATAAACATGTTTCTGCAACTTTGGTAAACCCCATGTAACTTATAGATCAGGAGCAGCACAGTTTTCAAAACGTGTTTTTCAGCCCGAAATAAACACGTTTTTTCAGACTGTTGAATCCCTATGTAACTGGCTGGCTCAGAAGAGCCCACTGAGTCAGCCTTTTATCCCAGTGTGCAAAAAGTGTCAAAACGTGTTTTTCAGCAGAAATAAACATGTTTCTGCAACTTTGGTCAACCCCATGTAACTTATGGGTCAGGAACAGAACACGTTTCAAAACATGTTTTTCAGCCCGAAATAAACGCGTTTTTTCAGACTGTTGAATCCCAATGTATCTGCCTGGCTCAGAAGAGCCCACTGAGTCAGCCCTTAACCCCAGTGTGCAGAAAGTGTCAAAACGTGTTTTTCAGCAGAAATAAACATGTTTCTGCAACTTTGGTCAACCCCATGTAACTTATAGGTTAGGAACAGCACACTTTTCAAAACGTGTTTTTCAGCCCGAAATAAACACGTTTTTTCAGAGTGTTGAATCCCTATGTAACTGGCTGGCTCAGAAGAGCCCACTGAGTCAGCCTTTTACCCTAGTGTGCAAAAAGTGTCAAAACGTGTTTTTCAGCAGAAATAAACATGTTTCTGCAACTTTGGTCAACCCCATGTAACTTATAGGTCAGGAACAGCACACTTTTCAAAACGTGTTTTTCAGCCCGAAATAAACACGTTTTTTCAGACTGTTGAATCCCTATGTAACTGGCTGGCTCAGAAGAGCCCACTGAGTCAGCCTTTTACCCTAGTGTGCAAAAAGTGTCAAAACGTGTTTTTCAGCAGAAATAAACATGTTTCTGCAACTTTGGTCAACCCCATGTAACTTATAGGTCAGGAACAGCACACTTTTCAAAACGTGTTTTTCAGCCCGAAATAAACACGTTTTTTCAGACTGTTGAATCCCTATGTAACTGGCTGGCTCAGAACAGCCCACTGAGTCAGCCTTTTATCCCAGTGTGCAAAAAGTGTCAAAACGTGTTTTTCAGCAGAAATAAACATGTTTCTGCAACTTTGGTCAACCCCATGTAACTTATAGGTCAGGAACAGCACACTTTTCAAAACGTGTTTTTCAGCCCGAAATAAACGTGTTTTTTCAGACTGTTGAATCCCTATGTAACTGGCTGGCTCAGAACAGCCCACTGAGTCAGCCTTTTACCCCAGTGTGCAAAAAGTGTCAAAACGTGTTTTTCAGCAGAAATAAACATGTTTCTGCAACTTTGGTCAACCCCATGTAACTTATAGGTCAGGAACAGCACACTTTTCAAAACGTGTTTTTCAGCCCGAAATAAACACGTTTTTTCAGACTGTTGAATCCCTATGTAACTGGCTGGCTCAGAAGAGCCCACTGAGTCAGCCTTTTATCCCAGTGTGCAAAAAGTGTCAAAACGTGTTTTTCAGCAGAAATAAACATGTTTCTGCAACTTTGGTAAACCCCATGTAACTTATAGATCAGGAGCAGCACAGTTTTCAAAACGTGTTTTTCAGCCCGAAATAAACACGTTTTTTCAGACTGTTGAATCCCTATGTAACTGGCTGGCTCAGAAGAGCCCACTGAGTCAGCCTTTTACCCTAGTGTGCAAAAAGTGTCAAAACGTGTTTTTCAGCAGAAATAAACATGTTTCTGCAACTTTGGTCAACCCCATGTAACTTATAGGTCAGGAACAGCACACTTTTCAAAACGTGTTTTTCAGCCCGAAATAAACACGTTTTTTCAGACTGTTGAATCCCTATGTAACTGGCTGGCTCAGAACAGCCCACTGAGTCAGCCTTTTATCCCAGTGTGCAAAAAGTGTCAAAACGTGTTTTTCAGCAGAAATAAACATGTTTCTGCAACTTTGGTCCACCCCATGTAACTTATAGGTCAGGAACAGCACACTTTTCAAAACGTGTTTTTCAGCCCGAAATAAACGTGTTTTTTCAGACTGTTGAATCCCTATGTAACTGGCTGGCTCAGAACAGCCCACTGAGTCAGCCTTTTACCCCAATGTGCAAAAAGTGTCAAAACGTGTTTTTCAGCAGAAATAAACATGTTTCTGCAACTTTGGTCAACCCCATGTAACTTATGGGTCAGGAACAGCACACTTTTCAAAACGTGTTTTTCAGCCCGAAATAAACGTCTTTTTTCAGACTGTTGAATCCCTATGTAACTGGCTGGCTCAGAACAGCCCACTGAGTCAGCCTTTTATCCCAGTGTGCAAAAAGTGTCATAACGTGTTTTTCAGCAGAAATAAACGTTTCTGCAACTTTGGTCCACCCCATGTAACTTATAGGTCAGGAACAGCACACTTTTCAAAACGTGTTTTTCAGCCCGAAATAAACGTCTTTTTTCAGACTGTTGAATCCCTATGTAACTGTCTGGCTCAGAAGAGCCCACTGAGTCAGCCTTTTACCCCAGTGTGCAAAAAGTGTCAAAACGTGTTTTTCAGCAGAAATAAACATGTTTCTGCAACTTTGGTCAACCCCATGTAACTTATAGGTCAGGAACAGCACACTTTTCAAAACGTGTTTTTCAGCCCGAAATAAACACGTTTTTTCAGACTGTTGAATCCCTATGTAACTGGCTGGCTCAGAACAGCCCACTGAGTCAGCCTTTTATCCCAGTGTGCAAAAAGTGTCATAACGTGTTTTTCAGCAGAAATAAACGTTTCTGCAACTTTGGTCCACCCCATGTAACTTATAGGTCAGGAACAGCACACTTTTCAAAACGTGTTTTTCAGCCCGAAATAAACACGTTTTTTCAGACTGTTGAATCCCTATGTAACTGGCTGGCTCAGAACAGCCCACTGAGTCAGCCTTTTATCCCAGTGTGCAAAAAGTGTCATAACGTGTTTTTCAGCAGAAATAAACGTTTCTGCAACTTTGGTCCACCCCATGTAACTTATAGGTCAGGAACAGCACACTTTTCAAAACGTGTTTTTCAGCCCGAAATAAACGTGTTTTTTCAGACTGTTGAATCCCTATGTAACTGGCTGGCTCAGAACAGCCCACTGAGTCAGCCTTTTACCCCAGTGTGCAAAAAGTGTCAAAACGTGTTTTTCAGCAGAAATAAACATGTTTCTGCAACTTTGGTCAACCCCATGTAACTTATAGGTCAGGAACAGCACACTTTTCAAAACGTGTTTTTCAGCCCGAAATAAACGTCTTTTTTCAGACTGTTGAATCCCTATGTAACTGGCTGGCTCAGAAGAGCCCACTGGGTCAGCCTTTTACCCCAGTGTGCAAAAAGTGTCAAAACGTGTTTTTCAGCAGAAATAAACATGTTTCTGCAACTTTGGTCAACCCCATGTAACTTATAGGTCAGGAACAGCACAGTTTTCAAAACGTGTTTTTCAGCCCGAAATAAACACGTTTTTTCAGACTGTTGAATCCCTATGTAACTGGCTAGCTCAGAAGAGCCCACTGGGTCAGCCTTTTACCCCAGTGTGCAAAAAGTGTCAAAACGTGTTTTTCAGCAGAAATAAACATGTTTCTGCAACTTTGGTCAACCCCATGTAACTTATAGGTCAGGAACAGCACACTTTTCAAAACGTGTTTTTCAGCCCGAAATAAACACGTTTTTTCAGACTGTTGAATCCCTATGTAACTGGCTGGCTCAGAAGAGCCCACTGAGTCAGCCTTTTATCCCAGTGTGCAAAAAGTGTCAAAACGTGTTTATCAGCAGAAATAAACATGTTTCTGCAACTTTGGTAAACCCCATGTAACTTATAGATCAGGAGCAGCACAGTTTTCAAAACGTGTTTTTCAGCCCGAAATAAACACGTTTTTTCAGACTGTTGAATCCCTATGTAACTGGCTGGCTCAGAAGAGCCCACTGAGTCAGCCTTTTATCCCAGTGTGCAAAAAGTGTCAAAACGTGTTTTTCAGCAGAAATAAACATGTTTCTGCAACTTTGGTCAACCCCATGTAACTTATGGGTCAGGAACAGCACACTTTTCAAAACGTGTTTTTCAGCCCGAAATAAACACGTTTTTTCAGACTGTTGAATCCCTATGTAACTGGCTGGCTCAGAAGAGCCCACTGAGTCAGCCTTTTACCCTAGTGTGCAAAAAGTGTCAAAACGTGTTTTTCAGCAGAAATAAACATGTTTCTGCAACTTTGGTCAACCCCATGTAACTTATGGGTCAGGAACAGAACCCGTTTCAAAACATGTTTTTCAGCCCGAAATAAACACGTTTTTTCAGACTGTTGAATCCCAATGTATCTGCCTGGCTCAGAAGAGCCCACTGAGTCAGCCCTTAACCCCAGTGTGCAGAAAGTGTCAAAACGTGTTTTTCAGCAGAAATAAACATGTTTCTGCAACTTTGGTCAACCCCATGTAACTTATAGGTTAGGAACAGCACACTTTTCAAAACGTGTTTTTCAGCCCGAAATAAACACGTTTTTTCAGAGTGTTGAATCCCTATGTAACTGGATGGCTCAGAAGAGCCCACTGAGTCAGCCTTTTACCCTAGTGTGCAAAAAGTGTCAAAACGTGTTTTTCAGCAGAAATAAACATGTTTCTGCAACTTTGGTCAACCCCATGTAACTTATAGGTCAGGAACAGCACACTTTTCAAAACGTGTTTTTCAGCCCGAAATAAACACGTTTTTTCAGACTGTTGAATCCCTATGTAACTGGCTGGCTCAGAAGAGCCCACTGAGTCAGCCTTTTACCCTAGTGTGCAAAAAGTGTCAAAACGTGTTTTTCAGCAGAAATAAACATGTTTCTGCAACTTTGGTCAACCCCATGTAACTTATAGGTCAGGAACAGCACACTTTTCAAAACGTGTTTTTCAGCCCGAAATAAACACGTTTTTTCAGACTGTTGAATCCCTATGTAACTGGCTGGCTCAGAACAGCCCACTGAGTCAGCCTTTTATCCCAGTGTGCAAAAAGTGTCAAAACGTGTTTTTCAGCAGAAATAAACATGTTTCTGCAACTTTGGTCCACCCCATGTAACTTATAGGTCAGGAACAGCACACTTTTCAAAACGTGTTTTTCAGCCCGAAATAAACGTGTTTTTTCAGACTGTTGAATCCCTATGTAACTGGCTGGCTCAGAACAGCCCACTGAGTCAGCCTTTTACCCCAATGTGCAAAAAGTGTCAAAACGTGTTTTTCAGCAGAAATAAACATGTTTCTGCAACTTTGGTAAACCTCATGTAACATATGGGTCAGGAACAGCACACTTTTCAAAACGTGTTTTTCAGCCCGAAATAAACGTCTTTTTTCAGACTGTTGAATCCCTATGTAACTGGCTGGCTCAGAACAGCCCACTGAGTCAGCCTTTTATCCCAGTGTGCAAAAAGTGTCATAACGTGTTTTTCAGCAGAAATAAACGTTTCTGCAACTTTGGTCCACCCCATGTAACTTATAGGTCAGGAACAGCACACTTTTCAAAACGTGTTTTTCAGCCCGAAATAAACGCCTTTTTTCAGACTGTTGAATCCCTATGTAACTGGCTGGCTCAGAACAGCCCACTGAGTCACCCTTTTACCCCAATGTGCAAAAAGTGTCAAAACGTGTTTTTCAGCAGAAATAAACATGTTTCTGCAACTTTGGTCAACCCCATGTAACTTATGGGTCAGGAACAGCACACTTTTCAAAACGTGTTTTTCAGCCCGAAATAAACACGTTTTTTCAGACTGTTGAATCCCTATGTAACTGGCTGGCTCAGAAGAGCCCACTGAGTCAGCCTTTTACCCCAGTGTGCAAAAAGTGTCAAAACGTGTTTTTCAGCAGAAATAAACATGTTTCTGCAACTTTGGTCCACCCCATGTAACTTATGGGTCAGGAACAGCACACTTTTCAAAACGTGTTTTTCAGCCCGAAATAAACGTCTTTTTTCAGACTGTTGAATCCCTATGTAACTGGCTGGCTCAGAAGAGCCCACTGAGTCAGCCTTTTATCCCAGTGTGCAAAAAGTGTCATAACGTGTTTTTCAGCAGAAATAAACGTTTCTGCAACTTTGGTCCACCCCATGTAACTTATAGGTCAGGAACAGCACACTTTTCAAAACGTGTTTTTCAGCCCGAAATAAACGTCTTTTTTCAGACTGTTGAATCCCTATGTAACTGGCTGGCTCAGAAGAGCCCACTGGGTCAGCCTTTTACCCCAGTGTGCAAAAGTGTCAAAACGTTTTTTTCAGCAGAAATAAACATGTTTCTGCAACTTTGGTAAACCTCATGTAACATATGGGTCAGGAACAGCACACTTTTCAAAACGTGTTTTTCAGCCCGAAATAAACGTCTTTTTTCAGACTGTTGAATCCCTATGTAACTGGCTGGCTCAGAACAGCCCACTGAGTCAGCCTTTTATCCCAGTGTGCAAAAAGTGTCATAACGTGTTTTTCAGCAGAAATAAACGTTTCTGCAACTTTGGTCCACCCCATGTAACTTATAGGTCAGGAACAGCACACTTTTCAAAACGTGTTTTTCAGCCCGAAATAAACGCCTTTTTTCAGACTGTTGAATCCCTATGTAACTGGCTGGCTCAGAACAGCCCACTGAGTCACCCTTTTACCCCAATGTGCAAAAAGTGTCAAAACGTGTTTTTCAGCAGAAATAAACATGTTTCTGCAACTTTGGTCAACCCCATGTAACTTATGGGTCAGGAACAGCACACTTTTCAAAACGTGTTTTTCAGCCCGAAATAAACACGTTTTTTCAGACTGTTGAATCCCTATGTAACTGGCTGGCTCAGAAGAGCCCACTGAGTCAGCCTTTTACCCCAGTGTGCAAAAAGTGTCAAAACGTGTTTTTCAGCAGAAATAAACATGTTTCTGCAACTTTGGTCCACCCCATGTAACTTATGGGTCAGGAACAGCACACTTTTCAAAACGTGTTTTTCAGCCCGAAATAAACGTCTTTTTTCAGACTGTTGAATCCCTATGTAACTGGCTGGCTCAGAAGAGCCCACTGAGTCAGCCTTTTATCCCAGTGTGCAAAAAGTGTCATAACGTGTTTTTCAGCAGAAATAAACGTTTCTGCAACTTTGGTCCACCCCATGTAACTTATAGGTCAGGAACAGCACACTTTTCAAAACGTGTTTTTCAGCCCGAAATAAACGTCTTTTTTCAGACTGTTGAATCCCTAAGTAACTGGCTGGCTCAGAAGAGCCCACTGGGTCAGCCTTTTACCCCAGTGTGCAAAAAGTGTCAAAACGTGTTTTTCAGCAGAAATAAACATGTTTCTGCAACTTTGGTCAACCCCATGTAACTTATAGGTCAGGAACAGCACACTTTTCAAAACGTGTTTTTCAGCCCGAAATAAACGTCTTTTTTCAGACTGTTGAATCCCTATGTAACTGGCTGGCTCAGAAGAGCCCACTGGGTCAGCCTTTTATCCCAGTGTGCAAAAAGTGTCAAAACGTGTTTTTCAGCAGAAATAAACATGTTTCTGCAACTTTGGTCAACCCCATGTAACTTATGGGTCAGGAACAGCACACTTTTCAAAACGTGTTTTTCAGCCCGAAATAAACACGTTTTTTCAGACTGTTGAATCCCTATGTAACTGGCTGGCTCAGAAGAGCCCACTGAGTCAGCCTTTTACCCTAGTGTGCAAAAAGTGTCAAAACGTGTTTTTCAGCAGAAATAAACATGTTTCTGCAACTTTGGTAAACCCCATGTAACTTATGGGTCAGGAACAGAACACGTTTCAAAACATGTTTTTCAGCCCGAAATAAACACGTTTTTTCAGACTGTTGAATCCCAATGTATCTGCCTGGCTCAGAAGAGCCCACTGAGTCAGCCCTTAACCCCAGTGTGCAGAAAGTGTCAAAACGTGTTTTTCAGCAGAAATAAACATGTTTCTGCAACTTTGGTCAACCCCATGTAACTTATGGGTCAGGAACAGAACCCGTTTCAAAACGTGTTTTTCAGCCCGAAATAAACGTCTTTTTTCAGACTGTTGAATCCCTATGTAACTGGCTGGCTCAGAACAGCCCACTGAGTCAGCCTTTTATCCCAGTGTGCAAAAAGTGTCATAACGTGTTTTTCAGCAGAAATAAACGTTTCTGCAACTTTGGTCCACCCCATGTAACTTACAGGTCAGGAACAGCACACTTTTCAAAACGTGTTTTTCAGCCCGAAATAAACGTCTTTTTTCAGACTGTTGAATCCCTATGTAACTGGCTGGCTCAGAAGAGCCCACTGGGTCAGCCTTTTACCCCAGTGTGCAAAAAGTGTCAAAACGTGTTTTTCAGCAGAAATAAACATGTTTCTGCAACTTTGGTCAACCCCATGTAACTTATAGGTCAGGAACAGCACACTTTTCAAAACGTGTTTTTCAGCCCGAAATAAACGTCTTTTTTCAGACTGTTGAATCCCTATGTAACTGGCTGGCTCAGAAGAGCCCACTGGGTCAGCCTTTTACCCCAGTGTGCAAAAAGTGTCAAAACGTGTTTTTCAGCAGAAATAAACATGTTTCTGCAACTTTGGTAAACCCCATGTAACTTATAGATCAGGAGCAGCACACTTTTCAAAACGTGTTTTTCAGCCCGAAATAAACACGTTTTTTCAGACTGTTGAATCCCTATGTAACTGGCTGGCTCAGAAGAGCCCACTGAGTCAGCCTTTTACCCTAGTGTGCAAAAAGTGTCAAAACGTGTTTTTCAGCAGAAATAAACATGTTTCTGCAACTTTGGTAAACCCCATGTAACTTATGGGTCAGGAACAGAACACGTTTCAAAACATGTTTTTCAGCCCGAAATAAACACGTTTTTTCAGACTGTTGAATCCCAATGTATCTGCCTGGCTCAGAAGAGCCCACTGAGTCAGCCCTTAACCCCAGTGTGCAGAAAGTGTCAAAACGTGTTTTTCAGCAGAAATAAACATGTTTCTGCAACTTTGGTCAACCCCATGTAACTTATGGGTCAGGAACAGAACCCGTTTCAAAACGTGTTTTTCAGCCCGAAATAAACGTCTTTTTTCAGACTGTTGAATCCCTATGTAACTGGCTGGCTCAGAACAGCCCACTGAGTCAGCCTTTTATCCCAGTGTGCAAAAAGTGTCATAACGTGTTTTTCAGCAGAAATAAACGTTTCTGCAACTTTGGTCCACCCCATGTAACTTACAGGTCAGGAACAGCACACTTTTCAAAACGTGTTTTTCAGCCCGAAATAAACGTCTTTTTTCAGACTGTTGAATCCCTATGTAACTGGCTGGCTCAGAAGAGCCCACTGGGTCAGCCTTTTACCCCAGTGTGCAAAAAGTGTCAAAACGTGTTTTTCAGCAGAAATAAACATGTTTCTGCAACTTTGGTCAACCCCATGTAACTTATAGGTCAGGAACAGCACACTTTTCAAAACGTGTTTTTCAGCCCGAAATAAACGTCTTTTTTCAGACTGTTGAATCCCTATGTAACTGGCTGGATCAGAAGAGCCCACTGGGTCAGCCTTTTACCCCAGTGTGCAAAAAGTGTCAAAACGTGTTTTTCAGCAGAAATAAACATGTTTCTGCAACTTTGGTAAACCCCATGTAACTTATAGATCAGGAGCAGCACAGTTTTCAAAACGTGTTTTTCAGCCCGAAATAAACACGTTTTTTCAGACTGTTGAATCCCTATGTAACTGGCTGGCTCAGAAGAGCCCACTGAGTCAGCCTTTTATCCCAGTGTGCAAAAAGTGTCAAAACGTGTTTTTCAGCAGAAATAAACATGTTTCTGCAACTTTGGTCAACCCCATGTAACTTATGGGTCAGGAACAGAACACGTTTCAAAACATGTTTTTCAGCCCGAAATAAACGCGTTTTTTCAGACTGTTGAATCCCAATGTATCTGCCTGGCTCAGAAGAGCCCACTGAGTCAGCCCTTAACCCCAGTGTGCAGAAAGTGTCAAAACGTGTTTTTCAGCAGAAATAAACATGTTTCTGCAACTTTGGTCAACCCCATGTAACTTATGGGTCAGGAACAGAACCCGTTTCAAAACATGTTTTTCAGCCCGAAATAAACACGTTTTTTCAGACTGTTGAATCCCAATGTATCTGCCTGGCTCAGAAGAGCCCACTGAGTCAGCCCTTAACCCCAGTGTGCAGAAAGTGTCAAAACGTGTTTTTCAGCAGAAATAAACATGTTTCTGCAACTTTGGTCAACCCCATGTAACTTATAGGTTAGGAACAGCACACTTTTCAAAACGTGTTTTTCAGCCCGAAATAAACACGTTTTTTCAGAGTGTTGAATCCCTATGTAACTGGCTGGCTCAGAAGAGCCCACTGAGTCAGCCTTTTACCCTAGTGTGCAAAAAGTGTCAAAACGTGTTTTTCAGCAGAAATAAACATGTTTCTGCAACTTTGGTCAACCCCATGTAACTTATAGGTCAGGAACAGCACACTTTTCAAAACGTGTTTTTCAGCCCGAAATAAACACGTTTTTTCAGACTGTTGAATCCCTATGTAACTGGCTGGCTCAGAAGAGCCCACTGAGTCAGCCTTTTACCCTAGTGTGCAAAAAGTGTCAAAACGTGTTTTTCAGCAGAAATAAACATGTTTCTGCAACTTTGGTCAACCCCATGTAACTTATAGGTCAGGAACAGCACACTTTTCAAAACGTGTTTTTCAGCCCGAAATAAACGTGTTTTTTCAGACTGTTGAATCCCTATGTAACTGGCTGGCTCAGAACAGCCCACTGAGTCAGCCTTTTACCCCAATGTGCAAAAAGTGTCAAAACGTGTTTTTCAGCAGAAATAAACATGTTTCTGCAACTTTGGTCAACCCCATGTAACTTATGGGTCAGGAACAGCACACTTTTCAAAACGTGTTTTTCAGCCCGAAATAAACACGTTTTTTCAGACTGTTGAATCCCTATGTAACTGGCTGGCTCAGAAGAGCCCACTGAGTCAGCCTTTTACCCCAGTGTGCAAAAAGTGTCAAAACGTGTTTTTCAGCAGAAATAAATATGTTTCTGCAACTTTGGTAAACCTCATGTAACATATGGGTCAGGAACAGCACACTTTTCAAAACGTGTTTTTCAGCCCGAAATAAACGTCTTTTTTCAGACTGTTGAATCCCTATGTAACTGGCTGGCTCAGAACAGCCCACTGAGTCAGCCTTTTATCCCAGTGTGCAAAAAGTGTCATAACGTGTTTTTCAGCAGAAATAAACGTTTCTGCAACTTTGGTCCACCCCATGTAACTTATAGGTCAGGAACAGCACACTTTTCAAAACGTGTTTTTCAGCCCGAAATAAACGCCTTTTTTCAGACTGTTGAATCCCTATGTAACTGGCTGGCTCAGAACAGCCCACTGAGTCACCCTTTTACCCCAATGTGCAAAAAGTGTCAAAACGTGTTTTTCAGCAGAAATAAACATGTTTCTGCAACTTTGGTCAACCCCATGTAACTTATGGGTCAGGAACAGCACACTTTTCAAAACGTGTTTTTCAGCCCGAAATAAACACGTTTTTTCAGACTGTTGAATCCCTATGTAACTGGCTGGCTCAGAAGAGCCCACTGAGTCAGCCTTTTACCCCAGTGTGCAAAAAGTGTCAAAACGTGTTTTTCAGCAGAAATAAACATGTTTCTGCAACTTTGGTCCACCCCATGTAACTTATGGGTCAGGAACAGCACACTTTTCAAAACGTGTTTTTCAGCCCGAAATAAACGTCTTTTTTCAGACTGTTGAATCCCTATGTAACTGGCTGGCTCAGAAGAGCCCACTGAGTCAGCCTTTTATCCCAGTGTGCAAAAAGTGTCATAACGTGTTTTTCAGCAGAAATAAACGTTTCTGCAACTTTGGTCCACCCCATGTAACTTATAGGTCAGGAACAGCACACTTTTCAAAACGTGTTTTTCAGCCCGAAATAAACGTCTTTTTTCAGACTGTTGAATCCCTATGTAACTGGCTGGCTCAGAAGAGCCCACTGGGTCAGCCTTTTACCCCAGTGTGCAAAAAGTGTCAAAACGTGTTTTTCAGCAGAAATAAACATGTTTCTGCAACTTTGGTAAACCTCATGTAACATATGGGTCAGGAACAGCACACTTTTCAAAACGTGTTTTTCAGCCCGAAATAAACGTCTTTTTTCAGACTGTTGAATCCCTATGTAACTGGCTGGCTCAGAACAGCCCACTGAGTCAGCCTTTTATCCCAGTGTGCAAAAAGTGTCATAACGTGTTTTTCAGCAGAAATAAACGTTTCTGCAACTTTGGTCCACCCCATGTAACTTATAGGTCAGGAACAGCACACTTTTCAAAACGTGTTTTTCAGCCCGAAATAAACGCCTTTTTTCAGACTGTTGAATCCCTATGTAACTGGCTGGCTCAGAACAGCCCACTGAGTCACCCTTTTACCCCAATGTGCAAAAAGTGTCAAAACGTGTTTTTCAGCAGAAATAAACATGTTTCTGCAACTTTGGTCAACCCCATGTAACTTATGGGTCAGGAACAGCACACTTTTCAAAACGTGTTTTTCAGCCCGAAATAAACACGTTTTTTCAGACTGTTGAATCCCTATGTAACTGGCTGGCTCAGAAGAGCCCACTGAGTCAGCCTTTTACCCCAGTGTGCAAAAAGTGTCAAAACGTGTTTTTCAGCAGAAATAAACATGTTTCTGCAACTTTGGTCCACCCCATGTAACTTATGGGTCAGGAACAGCACACTTTTCAAAACGTGTTTTTCAGCCCGAAATAAACGTCTTTTTTCAGACTGTTGAATCCCTATGTAACTGGCTGGCTCAGAAGAGCCCACTGAGTCAGCCTTTTATCCCAGTGTGCAAAAAGTGTCATAACGTGTTTTTCAGCAGAAATAAACGTTTCTGCAACTTTGGTCCACCCCATGTAACTTATAGGTCAGGAACAGCACACTTTTCAAAACGTGTTTTTCAGCCCGAAATAAACGTCTTTTTTCAGACTGTTGAATCCCTAAGTAACTGGCTGGCTCAGAAGAGCCCACTGGGTCAGCCTTTTACCCCAGTGTGCAAAAAGTGTCAAAACGTGTTTTTCAGCAGAAATAAACATGTTTCTGCAACTTTGGTCAACCCCATGTAACTTATAGGTCAGGAACAGCACACTTTTCAAAACGTGTTTTTCAGCCCGAAATAAACGTCTTTTTTCAGACTGTTGAATCCCTATGTAACTGGCTGGCTCAGAAGAGCCCACTGGGTCAGCCTTTTATCCCAGTGTGCAAAAAGTGTCAAAACGTGTTTTTCAGCAGAAATAAACATGTTTCTGCAACTTTGGTCAACCCCATGTAACTTATGGGTCAGGAACAGCACACTTTTCAAAACGTGTTTTTCAGCCCGAAATAAACACGTTTTTTCAGACTGTTGAATCCCTATGTAACTGGCTGGCTCAGAAGAGCCCACTGAGTCAGCCTTTTACCCTAGTGTGCAAAAAGTGTCAAAACGTGTTTTTCAGCAGAAATAAACATGTTTCTGCAACTTTGGTAAACCCCATGTAACTTATGGGTCAGGAACAGAACACGTTTCAAAACATGTTTTTCAGCCCGAAATAAACACGTTTTTTCAGACTGTTGAATCCCAATGTATCTGCCTGGCTCAGAAGAGCCCACTGAGTCAGCCCTTAACCCCAGTGTGCAGAAAGTGTCAAAACGTGTTTTTCAGCAGAAATAAACATGTTTCTGCAACTTTGGTCAACCCCATGTAACTTATGGGTCAGGAACAGAACCCGTTTCAAAACGTGTTTTTCAGCCCGAAATAAACGTCTTTTTTCAGACTGTTGAATCCCTATGTAACTGGCTGGCTCAGAACAGCCCACTGAGTCAGCCTTTTATCCCAGTGTGCAAAAAGTGTCATAACGTGTTTTTCAGCAGAAATAAACGTTTCTGCAACTTTGGTCCACCCCATGTAACTTACAGGTCAGGAACAGCACACTTTTCAAAACGTGTTTTTCAGCCCGAAATAAACGTCTTTTTTCAGACTGTTGAATCCCTATGTAACTGGCTGGCTCAGAAGAGCCCACTGGGTCAGCCTTTTACCCCAGTGTGCAAAAAGTGTCAAAACGTGTTTTTCAGCAGAAATAAACATGTTTCTGCAACTTTGGTCAACCCCATGTAACTTATAGGTCAGGAACAGCACACTTTTCAAAACGTGTTTTTCAGCCCGAAATAAACGTCTTTTTTCAGACTGTTGAATCCCTATGTAACTGGCTGGCTCAGAAGAGCCCACTGGGTCAGCCTTTTACCCCAGTGTGCAAAAAGTGTCAAAACGTGTTTTTCAGCAGAAATAAACATGTTTCTGCAACTTTGGTAAACCCCATGTAACTTATAGATCAGGAGCAGCACAGTTTTCAAAACGTGTTTTTCAGCCCGAAATAAACACGTTTTTTCAGACTGTTGAATCCCTATGTAACTGGCTGGCTCAGAAGAGCCCACTGAGTCAGCCTTTTATCCCAGTGTGCAAAAAGTGTCAAAACGTGTTTTTCAGCAGAAATAAACATGTTTCTGCAACTTTGGTCAACCCCATGTAACTTATGGGTCAGGAACAGAACACGTTTCAAAACATGTTTTTCAGCCCGAAATAAACGCGTTTTTTCAGACTGTTGAATCCCAATGTATCTGCCTGGCTCAGAAGAGCCCACTGAGTCAGCCCTTAACCCCAGTGTGCAGAAAGTGTCAAAACGTGTTTTTCAGCAGAAATAAACATGTTTCTGCAACTTTGGTCAACCCCATGTAACTTATGGGTCAGGAACAGAACCCGTTTCAAAACATGTTTTTCAGCCCGAAATAAACACGTTTTTTCAGACTGTTGAATCCCAATGTATCTGCCTGGCTCAGAAGAGCCCACTGAGTCAGCCCTTAACCCCAGTGTGCAGAAAGTGTCAAAACGTGTTTTTCAGCAGAAATAAACATGTTTCTGCAACTTTGGTCAACCCCATGTAACTTATAGGTTAGGAACAGCACACTTTTCAAAACGTGTTTTTCAGCCCGAAATAAACACGTTTTTTCAGAGTGTTGAATCCCTATGTAACTGGCTGGCTCAGAACAGCCCACTGAGTCAGCCTTTTATCCCAGTGTGCAAAAAGTGTCAAAACGTGTTTTTCAGCAGAAATAAACATGTTTCTGCAACTTTGGTCAACCCCATTTAACTTATGGGTCAGGAACAGCACACTTTTCAACACGTGTTTTTAAGCCCGAAATAAACACGTTTTTTCAGACTGTTGAATCCCTATATAACTGGCTGGCTCAGAAGAGCCCACTGAGTCAGCCTTTTACCCCAGTGTGGAAAAAGTGTCAAAACGTGTTTTTCAGCAGAAATAAACATGTTTCTGCAACTTTGGTCAACCCCATGTAACTTATAGGTCAGGAACAGCACACTTTTCAAAACGTGTTTTTCAGGGTTAGGGTTAGGGTTAGGGTTAGGGTTAGGGTTAGGGTTAGGGTAGGGGAACAAAGCTCTTTCTCCCAGATTTTCTCTAAAAAGGGACCATCTGGGACAAGGAGTGTTGCACTCTCCTTCCAACGACTGAAACCCTCCCAGTTTATTTTCTGATGTTCAGGCCTTGTGGAAAGGTAGTATGAAGTCTTTTGATCCACTCCGTTTCCTTTTTCTTTCTTTCCATCTCTGTCCAGTTGGGGTTGCTCTCCAGTCCTGTGGCCTCCAGCGCTTCCAGCCCGTGCTGTAGGAAGTGTGCCACCAGGTGAGTCCTCCTTTCCCGCTGGTTCCGGATGTTGTACCTCTGTTGTGCCAGTCGGGTTCGGATGGAGTTACCTGTTTCCCCCACATAGGTCACCCCGCACGTTCTGCACTGGATGCCATAGACAGCGTTATTGGTGTTTTCTGAGAGCGCCCTTTGCAACTGGAAGATTTCTTTGGTTTTGTTGTTTTGGATTGTTGTTTTCTGTTTGAAGTGTTTGGCTTTTGGTGTATTTGATCTGTTTTGTACAGGTTTTAGTTTGCTTTGGACTAAATAATCCTGTAGGTTTTTGTTTTTTCTATATGCAGATATGATTTTGTGTTCCCTCAGTAGGTTTGTGTTTTCTAATATCGTGGTGAATGTAGACTTTAGTTTTTGGTTGGTTATTACGCTGAGTTGGGAGTATGTTGTGATGAGGGGTATTATTTTGCTGTCATCAGGTGTTTTTCTGTTTAGAAATGTTTGTGCCACATTTCTGAGGAAACTTCGTGTGTATCCTCTCGGGCGTAGAGCTTGGAAGAGTGTGTGTTTGGCTTCCTCAAAGTCTTGTTGTTGTGTGCAGATTTTGTGGAAGCGTAGCAGTTGTGATTTTACCAGTCCTTTGAAAGTATGTTTTGGATGGAAGCTGTCTTTGTGCAGTAAGCCGTGTGTGTCCGTGTCTTTGAAATATACCTTAATGTCCAGTTTGCCTGTGTTGTTGAAGGAGGAACCCTTGTATGTGGTGGTGTCTAGGAAATCTATCTGGTTTTCCTGCTTGGTGTATTTGAGTTTAATGGACCTGTGGTGTGTGTTGAGGGTGTCAATGAATTCTTGAAAGGCCTGTGGGCCGTGCGTCCAGGTTCCCCAGATGTCGTCGAGGTACCTGAAGTAGTGTGTAGGTTTGTGTGTGCATTTTGGGAATACTGTGGCTTCCCAATGGGCCATATAGATGTCAGCATAGGCCGGAGCAAAGCGCTTCCCCATAGCAGTTCCTTTTATTTGTAAGTAGTGATGCTCTTCAAATTCAAAATCGTTTTTGTTGAGGCTAATTTCCAATAGCTTCAGAATTTGGGTTTCTGGTCTGTTGCGGTCAGGGTATTTGAGAAACCACTCCCGGACTGCTTTCAGTCCCTCCGTAGTTTCAATGTTGGTGTATAAACTGTCAATGTCAATGGTGAACAGGAAGGCTTCCTGTTGTATTGTAGCATTTTTGACTTTGGCTACAAAGTCATAGGTGTCTTTGATGTAACTTGGGTGGTGTTTAGAAATGGGGTTGAGGAAATGGTCTAGATATTCTGCTATTCTGTAGGATTCACTGTTGCAGTCGGACACTATAGGCCTCCCAGGTGGAATTTCGTAGGGGAGTGGCCATGTTTCTGGGGCTTTATGAATTTTTGGCAGGAGGTAGAAGATCCTCGGTCGTGGTGATTCCTCTCCTCTTAGGTAGAATGCCTGTTTTTTTGTTAGGTGTTTTAGTTCAACCAGAGTTTGTAGGATTTGCCCTATTTCTAGTGCTGTTTGTTTGTACAGCGGTTCTTCCAAAGTAGTATAGTGTTCCTGATTATTTAATTGTCTGTGTGCTTCTGCAATGTATTGTTCTCTATCCATGATAACTATTGCACTCCCTTTGTCTGCTGGTTTTATGACTATATGTTTGTTTTCCTTTAAATGTTTTAAGGCTACGGTTTCCTCCTTTGTTATGTTGTGTGAGTCCCTGTATGGTCGGAGTTTTTGTAGAATTGTGTTGTCCTCTTGGATTATTTCCTGGATTTCTGGTGGCAGTTGGTTTTCCCTTGGTTCCCAACTGGATTTAGGCAGGAAGGGAACCCTTTCTGTGTCGGTGTCTTTATCCTCAAAGAAGGCGGTCAGTTTAAGGCGACGGTGGTATTGTCGGATTTCGCTTTTCAGTCGGGTTTTCTGACCTTTCTTTGTCCCTACTGTGGGGACAAATGATAAGCCCTTATTGAGGAGGTTTATTTGTTCAGTTGTGGGGTGGAAGTTGTTGCTTAGATTTACAATGTTTTTGTTGTTCTTGTCCCCATCTTGTTCTGCGGCTTTGGGGCTTACCAGTTTAAATGTTGTGACCAGTGGTCTAGCATTTTTTGAGCTGTTGCGGTGGTCCAGTGAATTCCATCTCTTTCTGTCTTGAAAAGGGCTTCTTCCAGTTTGGGGAGGTATGGCATGTTTTGCTGTATGTGATTGTTTATTGTGTCCAGGTTTTTCCTGAATCCTGGTTCCAGGTCTCTGGAGTAATTAATCAGTGGGATGTATATTTCTGCAGATGGGAAGGTTCCCTTAGCTTCCCGTAGCATCTGTTGTAGTTGTTTGATGGCTGTTTCCTTTGCTTTTTGTGCCTTGTTATTGATTCCAAAGGACAGAATGATTTTCTCCACTCCTGTGTTCCGGGGGGTGTGTTGTAGGAGGTTTGCTGCATTGTAAAATGATGCTCCTGGGTAGCTTTCTATCTGTAGATCTGGATTTTCATAGGGGGGTATTCTTGATAAATTGGAGTCCCCTATGCAGAGCCAGCGTTTGTGGGTTTCCGGCTTCCAGTCCGTTAGCTTTCTTGTGGTCTTGTCGTGTCAGTGTGGTCTGTATCTTGGTTGGGCTGGTGGTGGTGTGGGGGGGTAATAGTCAGGGTCGGAGTCAGGGTCGGGGTTAGGATCAGGGTTGATGTCAGGGTTAAGATTAGGGTTAGGGTTAGGATCAGGGTCGGGGTTAGGATCAGGGTTAATGTCAGTGTTAGTATTAGGGTTAGGGTTAGGATCAGGGTCGGGGTTAGGATCAGGGTTAATGTCAGTGTTAGTATTAGGGTTAAGGTTAGGATCAGGGTCGGGGTTAGGATCGGGGTTAAGGTCAGGGTTAGGATTAGGGTTGGGGATAAGGTTAGGGTTAGGGTTGGTGTCGGGGTTGGTGTTAACGTCAGTATAAGCGTTAGGGTTAGGGCTGAGGTTAGGGTCAGAGCTAGAGTCCTGGGAGAGGTGTACCCTGGTGGTGCTGTTTGGGATACAGATTCCAGTTAGGGTGTTTCTCATGGTTCCCTCTTGTCTTCTCTGCTCTCTTCGGATCCTTTGTGGCATGGGGATCGGAGGAAAGTCATCTATTTCCGGAGTATATGCTCTGGCTCTCATGGGGCCAGATTTCTGGGTTGGGTGTCTGCCTTCCGAGTGTCTCTTCACTGGTTCTGGATGGGATTCTGCCTGGGTTACGTATGTCTCTTCCGAGCCATTTACCTCTTCCCTGATTAGTGTGTCGAGTATTTGGAATCTGTTTGGAGACGTGGGGATAGTGGATTCCTTGTTGCTAAGTGTAGCAGTAACCATAGCTTGTGTATGGTCCAACGTGTCCTTCTGTATTTTCCTCCCATAATTTTTCTTTGCCCAGTTGGAGGCAACCGCGAAAGCTTGTTCCCAGCGGGGAAGCTCCAGGTCCTCCAGTCGTCTGGACAGATGTGTGAGAGTTTCCTCGTAGTGCTCTTCGAGGATCTGCAATGAGGTGTGGAGCCAGTTTTTGGCATTGCTTACTAGCTTCAAACATGTGAGTGCGGTTGGGTTGGCCGGTCTTATGAGGTGCTTGAGTTCCTCTGTCTTCCGTCGTAGGCTGGCGGGTGCCTGGTTCTCCCCTCCGGAAACTGCTGTGTTTTTTAGGTGGTGGACTGTCTGGATCATTTTGTAGATGATCCTGGTTCCTAGTTGGAAGGTATCCTGTCTGTTTGATGTGTTTGATGTGGTGTGGTTTGATGTGGTGTAGGCGGTGTGGGCGGCGGTGTGGAGAGTGACCGTACGGCAGCGTGCGTTGTCAACTCTGGGTTGACGCATACCATAACGATCCATACTTACCAGTAAAATGCCTAAAGCTTCGTTGGCACCGTTAGGTTTCCACTGTTAGGCAATTTACCTCTGTAGAGTCTGTGGCTCCGTGAAAAGGCAATCTTGCTTTTCTTTGTGTCGCGACGTTTCGACCTGCCTGGGTCTTCTTCAGGCGTTGTTATGGGGCACTTTGTCCCTGTTGGCCTGTTTTTATCTTGTTTTCAAAGGGGCGGTGAGTGTAGTTCCTCCCAGGGGGGTGGTTTGAATCCTATTCCTTTTGTTTCTGTGTGAGTAGGTGCAGTTTCAGTGGGTGAATGGGTTTCTGCTTTCCTGCTTAGGATTATGTATGGGCCGTTAACCTCTCAATAGGCCGTTAGGGTCTTTTGTTTTCCTTCCTGGTAGGACTGGTGTGTGGGCTGTGAAAGTTTCAATTGGTTTTAGGTCTTCTTTTGTTTGTTGCCTGAGTGCTGGAACAGTGACTGTGAAGAGTTCCAGTCCCTGTAGGATCTGGCTAGTTAGGGTAGGGGAACAAAGCTCTTTCTCCCAGATTTTCTCTAAAAAGGGACCATCTGGGACAAGGAGTGTTGCACTCTCCTTCCAACGACTGAAACCCTCCCAGTTTATTTTCTGATGTTCAGGCCTTGTGGAAAGGTAGTATGAAGTCTTTTGATCCACTCCGTTTCCTTTTTCTTTCTTTCCATCTCTGTCCAGTTGGGGTTGCTCTCCAGTCCTGTGGCCTCCAGCGCTTCCAGCCCGTGCTGTAGGAAGTGTGCCACCAGGTGAGTCCTCCTTTCCCGCTGGTTCCGGATGTTGTACCTCTGTTGTGCCAGTCGGGTTCGGATGGAGTTACCTGTTTCCCCCACATAGGTCACCCCGCACGTTCTGCACTGGATGCCATAGACAGCGTTATTGGTGTTTTCTGAGAGCGCCCTTTGCAACTGGAAGATTTCTTTGGTTTTGTTGTTTTGGATTGTTGTTTTCTGTTTGAAGTGTTTGGCTTTTGGTGTATTTGATCTGTTTTGTACAGGTTTTAGTTTGCTTTGGACTAAATAATCCTGTAGGTTTTTGTTTTTTCTATATGCAGATATGATTTTGTGTTCCCTCAGTAGGTTTGTGTTTTCTAATATCGTGGTGAATGTAGACTTTAGTTTTTGGTTGGTTATTACGCTGAGTTGGGAGTATGTTGTGATGAGGGGTATTATTTTGCTGTCATCAGGTGTTTTTCTGTTTAGAAATGTTTGTGCCACATTTCTGAGGAAACTTCGTGTGTATCCTCTCGGGCGTAGAGCTTGGAAGAGTGTGTGTTTGGCTTCCTCAAAGTCTTGTTGTTGTGTGCAGATTTTGTGGAAGCGTAGCAGTTGTGATTTTACCAGTCCTTTGAAAGTATGTTTTGGATGGAAGCTGTCTTTGTGCAGTAAGCCGTGTGTGTCCGTGTCTTTGAAATATACCTTAATGTCCAGTTTGCCTGTGTTGTTGAAGGAGGAACCCTTGTATGTGGTGGTGTCTAGGAAATCTATCTGGTTTTCCTGCTTGGTGTATTTGAGTTTAATGGACCTGTGGTGTGTGTTGAGGGTGTCAATGAATTCTTGAAAGGCCTGTGGGCCGTGCGTCCAGGTTCCCCAGATGTCGTCGAGGTACCTGAAGTAGTGTGTAGGTTTGTGTGTGCATTTTGGGAATACTGTGGCTTCCCAATGGGCCATATAGATGTCAGCATAGGCCGGAGCAAAGCGCTTCCCCATAGCAGTTCCTTTTATTTGTAAGTAGTGATGCTCTTCAAATTCAAAATCGTTTTTGTTGAGGCTAATTTCCAATAGCTTCAGAATTTGGGTTTCTGGTCTGTTGCGGTCAGGGTATTTGAGAAACCACTCCCGGACTGCTTTCAGTCCCTCCGTAGTTTCAATGTTGGTGTATAAACTGTCAATGTCAATGGTGAACAGGAAGGCTTCCTGTTGTATTGTAGCATTTTTGACTTTGGCTACAAAGTCATAGGTGTCTTTGATGTAACTTGGGTGGTGTTTAGAAATGGGGTTGAGGAAATGGTCTAGATATTCTGCTATTCTGTAGGATTCACTGTTGCAGTCGGACACTATAGGCCTCCCAGGTGGAATTTCGTAGGGGAGTGGCCATGTTTCTGGGGCTTTATGAATTTTTGGCAGGAGGTAGAAGATCCTCGGTCGTGGTGATTCCTCTCCTCTTAGGTAGAATGCCTGTTTTTTTGTTAGGTGTTTTAGTTCAACCAGAGTTTGTAGGATTTGCCCTATTTCTAGTGCTGTTTGTTTGTACAGCGGTTCTTCCAAAGTAGTATAGTGTTCCTGATTATTTAATTGTCTGTGTGCTTCTGCAATGTATTGTTCTCTATCCATGATAACTATTGCACTCCCTTTGTCTGCTGGTTTTATGACTATATGTTTGTTTTCCTTTAAATGTTTTAAGGCTACGGTTTCCTCCTTTGTTATGTTGTGTGAGTCCCTGTATGGTCGGAGTTTTTGTAGAATTGTGTTGTCCTCTTGGATTATTTCCTGGATTTCTGGTGGCAGTTGGTTTTCCCTTGGTTCCCAACTGGATTTAGGCAGGAAGGGAACCCTTTCTGTGTCGGTGTCTTTATCCTCAAAGAAGGCGGTCAGTTTAAGGCGACGGTGGTATTGTCGGATTTCGCTTTTCAGTCGGGTTTTCTGACCTTTCTTTGTCCCTACTGTGGGGACAAATGATAAGCCCTTATTGAGGAGGTTTATTTGTTCAGTTGTGGGGTGGAAGTTGTTGCTTAGATTTACAATGTTTTTGTTGTTCTTGTCCCCATCTTGTTCTGCGGCTTTGGGGCTTACCAGTTTAAATGTTGTGACCAGTGGTCTAGCATTTTTTGAGCTGTTGCGGTGGTCCAGTGAATTCCATCTCTTTCTGTCTTGAAAAGGGCTTCTTCCAGTTTGGGGAGGTATGGCATGTTTTGCTGTATGTGATTGTTTATTGTGTCCAGGTTTTTCCTGAATCCTGGTTCCAGGTCTCTGGAGTAATTAATCAGTGGGATGTATATTTCTGCAGATGGGAAGGTTCCCTTAGCTTCCCGTAGCATCTGTTGTAGTTGTTTGATGGCTGTTTCCTTTGCTTTTTGTGCCTTGTTATTGATTCCAAAGGACAGAATGATTTTCTCCACTCCTGTGTTCCGGGGGGTGTGTTGTAGGAGGTTTGCTGCATTGTAAAATGATGCTCCTGGGTAGCTTTCTATCTGTAGATCTGGATTTTCATAGGGGGGTATTCTTGATAAATTGGAGTCCCCTCTGCAGAGCCAGCGTTTGTGGGTTTCCGGCTTCCAGTCCGTTAGCTTTCTTGTGGTCTTGTCGTGTCGGTGTGGTCTGTATCTTGGTTGGGCTGGTGGTGGTGTGGGGGGGTATAGTCAGGGTCGGAGTCAGGGTCGGGGTTAGGATCAGGGTTGATGTCAGGGTTAAGATTAGGGTTAGGGTTAGGATCAGGGTCGGGGTTAGGATCAGGGTTAATGTCAGTGTTAGTATTAGGGTTAGGGTTAGGATCAGGGTCGGGGTTAGGATCAGGGTTAATGTCAGTGTTAGTATTAGGGTTAAGGTTAGGATCAGGGTCGGGGTTAGGATCGGGGTTAAGGTCAGGGTTAGGATTAGGGTTGGGGATAAGGTTAGGGTTAGGGTTGGTGTCGGGGTTGGTGTTAACGTCAGTATAAGCGTTAGGGTTAGGGCTGAGGTTAGGGTCAGAGCTAGAGTCCTGGGAGAGGTGTACCCTGGTGGTGCTGTTTGGGATACAGATTCCAGTTAGGGTGTTTCTCATGGTTCCCTCTTGTCTTCTCTGCTCTCTTCGGATCCTTTGTGGCATGGGGATCGGAGGAAAGTCATCTATTTCCGGAGTATATGCTCTGGCTCTCATGGGGCCAGATTTCTGGGTTGGGTGTCTGCCTTCCGAGTGTCTCTTCACTGGTTCTGGATGGGATTCTGCCTGGGTTACGTATGTCTCTTCCGAGCCATTTACCTCTTCCCTGATTAGTGTGTCGAGTATTTGGAATCTGTTTGGAGACGTGGGGATAGTGGATTCCTTGTTGCTAAGTGTAGCAGTAACCATAGCTTGTGTATGGTCCAACGTGTCCTTCTGTATTTTCCTCCCATAATTTTTCTTTGCCCAGTTGGAGGCAACCGCGAAAGCTTGTTCCCAGCGGGGAAGCTCCAGGTCCTCCAGTCGTCTGGACAGATGTGTGAGAGTTTCCTCGTAGTGCTCTTCGAGGATCTGCAATGAGGTGTGGAGCCAGTTTTTGGCATTGCTTACTAGCTTCAAACATGTGAGTGCGGTTGGGTTGGCCGGTCTTATGAGGTGCTTGAGTTCCTCTGTCTTCCGTCGTAGGCTGGCGGGTGCCTGGTTCTCCCCTCCGGAAACTGCTGTGTTTTTTAGGTGGTGGACTGTCTGGATCATTTTGTAGATGATCCTGGTTCCTAGTTGGAAGGTATCCTGTCTGTTTGATGTGTTTGATGTGGTGTGGTTTGATGTGGTGTAGGCGGTGTGGGCGGCGGTGTGGAGAGTGACCGTACGGCAGCGTGCGTTGTCAACTCTGGGTTGACGCATACCATAACGATCCATACTTACCAGTAAAATGCCTAAAGCTTCGTTGGCACCGTTAGGTTTCCACTGTTAGGCAATTTACCTCTGTAGAGTCTGTGGCTCCGTGAAAAGGCAATCTTGCTTTTCTTTGTGTCGCGACGTTTCGACCTGCCTGGGTCTTCTTCAGGCGTTGTTATGGGGCACTTTGTCCCTGTTGGCCTGTTTTTATCTTGTTTTCAAAGGGGCGGTGAGTGTAGTTCCTCCCAGGGGGGTGGTTTGAATCCTATTCCTTTTGTTTCTGTGTGAGTAGGTGCAGTTTCAGTGGGTGAATGGGTTTCTGCTTTCCTGCTTAGGATTATGTATGGGCCGTTAACCTCTCAATAGGCCGTTAGGGTCTTTTGTTTTCCTTCCTGGTAGGACTGGTGTGTGGGCTGTGAAAGTTTCAATTGGTTTTAGGTCTTCTTTTGTTTGTTGCCTGAGTGCTGGAACAGTGACTGTGAAGAGTTCCAGTCCCTGTAGGATCTGGCTAGTTAGGGTAGGGGAACAAAGCTCTTTCTCCCAGATTTTCTCTAAAAAGGGACCATCTGGGACAAGGAGTGTTGCACTCTCCTTCCAACGACTGAAACCCTCCCAGTTTATTTTCTGATGTTCAGACCTTGTGGAAAGGTAGTATGAAGTCTTTTGATCCACTCCGTTTCCTTTTTCTTTCTTTCCATCTCTGTCCAGTTGGGGTTGCTCTCCAGTCCTGTGGCCTCCAGCGCTTCCAGCCCGTGCTGTAGGAAGTGTGCCACCAGGTGAGTCCTCCTTTCCCGCTGGTTCCGGATGTTGTACCTCTGTTGTGCCAGTCGGGTTCGGATGGAGTTACCTGTTTCCCCCACATAGGTCACCCCGCACGTTCTGCACTGGATGCCATAGACAGCGTTATTGGTGTTTTCTGAGAGCGCCCTTTGCAACTGGAAGATTTCTTTGGTTTTGTTGTTTTGGATTGTTGTTTTCTGTTTGAAGTGTTTGGCTTTTGGTGTATTTGATCTGTTTTGTACAGGTTTTAGTTTGCTTTGGACTAAATAATCCTGTAGGTTTTTGTTTTTTCTATATGCAGATATGATTTTGTGTTCCCTCAGTAGGTTTGTGTTTTCTAATATCGTGGTGAATGTAGACTTTAGTTTTTGGTTGGTTATTACGCTGAGTTGGGAGTATGTTGTGATGAGGGGTATTATTTTGCTGTCATCAGGTGTTTTTCTGTTTAGAAATGTTTGTGCCACATTTCTGAGGAAACTTCGTGTGTATCCTCTCGGGCGTAGAGCTTGGAAGAGTGTGTGTTTGGCTTCCTCAAAGTCTTGTTGTTGTGTGCAGATTTTGTGGAAGCGTAGCAGTTGTGATTTTACCAGTCCTTTGAAAGTATGTTTTGGATGGAAGCTGTCTTTGTGCAGTAAGCCGTGTGTGTCCGTGTCTTTGAAATATACCTTAATGTCCAGTTTGCCTGTGTTGTTGAAGGAGGAACCCTTGTATGTGGTGGTGTCTAGGAAATCTATCTGGTTTTCCTGCTTGGTGTATTTGAGTTTAATGGACCTGTGGTGTGTGTTGAGGGTGTCAATGAATTCTTGAAAGGCCTGTGGGCCGTGCGTCCAGGTTCCCCAGATGTCGTCGAGGTACCTGAAGTAGTGTGTAGGTTTGTGTGTGCATTTTGGGAATACTGTGGCTTCCCAATGGGCCATATAGATGTCAGCATAGGCCGGAGCAAAGCGCTTCCCCATAGCAGTTCCTTTTATTTGTAAGTAGTGATGCTCTTCAAATTCAAAATCGTTTTTGTTGAGGCTAATTTCCAATAGCTTCAGAATTTGGGTTTCTGGTCTGTTGCGGTCAGGGTATTTGAGAAACCACTCCCGGACTGCTTTCAGTCCCTCCGTAGTTTCAATGTTGGTGTATAAACTGTCAATGTCAATGGTGAACAGGAAGGCTTCCTGTTGTATTGTAGCATTTTTTACTTTGGCTACAAAGTCATAGGTGTCTTTGATGTAACTTGGGTGGTGTTTAGAAATGGGGTTGAGGAAATGGTCTAGATATTCTGCTATTCTGTAGGATTCACTGTTGCAGTCGGACACTATGGGCCTCCCAGGTGGAAATTCGTAGGGGAGTGGCCATGTTTCTGGGGCTTTATGAATTTTTGGGAGGAGGTAGAAGATCCTCGGTCGTGGTGATTCCTCTCCTCTTAGGTAGAATGCCTGTTTTTTTGTTAGGTGTTTTAGTTCAACCAGAGTTTGTAGGATTTGCCCTATTTCTAGGGCTGTTTGTTTGTACAGCGGTTCTTCCAAAGTAGTATAGTGTTCCTGATTATTTAATTGTCTGTGTGCTTCTGCAATGTATTGTTCTCTATCCATGATAACTATTGCACTCCCTTTGTCTGCTGGTTTTATGACTATATGTTTGTTTTCCTTTAAATGTTTTAAGGCTACGGTTTTCTCCTTTGTTATGTTGTGTGAGTCCCTGTATGGTCGGAGTTTTTGTAGAATTGTGTTGTCCTCTTGGATTATTTCCTGGATTTCTGGTGGCAGTTGGTTTTCCCTTGGTTCCCAACTGGATTTAGGCAGGAAGGGAACCCTTTCTGTGTCGGTGTCTTTATCCTCAAAGAAGGCGGTCAGTTTAAGGCGACGGTGGTATTGTCGGATTTCGCTTTTCAGTCGGGTTTTCTGACCTTTCTTTGTCCCTACTGTGGGGACAAATGATAAGCCCTTATTGAGGAGGTTTATTTGTTCAGTTGTGGGGTGGAAGTTGTTGCTTAGATTTACAATGTTTTTGTTGTTCTTGTCCCCATCTTGTTCTGCGGCTTTGGGGCTTACCAGTTTAAATGTTGTGACCAGTGGTCTAGCATTTTTTGAGCTGTTGCGGTGGTCCAGTGAATTCCATCTCTTTCTGTCTTGAAAAGGGCTTCTTCCAGTTTGGGGAGGTATGGCATGTTTTGCTGTATGTGATTGTTTATTGTGTCCAGGTTTTTCCTGAATCCTGGTTCCAGGTCTCTGGAGTAATTAATCAGTGGGATGTATATTTCTGCAGATGGGAAGGTTCCCTTAGCTTCCCGTAGCATCTGTTGTAGTTGTTTGATGGCTGTTTCCTTTGCTTTTTGTGCCTTGTTATTGATTCCAAAGGACAGAATGATTTTCTCCACTCCTGTGTTCCGGGGGGTGTGTTGTAGGAGGTTTGCTGCATTGTAAAATGATGCTCCTGGGTAGCTTTCTATCTGTAGATCTGGATTTTCATAGGGGGGTATTCTTGATAAATTGGAGTCCCCTATGCAGAGCCAGCGTTTGTGGGTTTCCGGCTTCCAGTCCGTTAGCTTTCTTGTGGTCTTGTCGTGTCAGTGTGGTCTGTATCTTGGTTGGGCTGGTGGTGGTGTGGGGGGGTAATAGTCAGGGTCGGAGTCAGGGTCGGGGTTAGGATCAGGGTTGATGTCAGGGTTAAGATTAGGGTTAGGGTTAGGATCAGGGTCGGGGTTAGGATCAGGGTTAATGTCAGTGTTAGTATTAGGGTTAGGGTTAGGATCAGGGTCGGGGTTAGGATCAGGGTTAATGTCAGTGTTAGTATTAGGGTTAAGGTTAGGATCAGGGTCGGGGTTAGGATCGGGGTTAAGGTCAGGGTTAGGATTAGGGTTGGGGATAAGGTTAGGGTTAGGGTTGGTGTCGGGGTTGGTGTTAACGTCAGTATAAGCGTTAGGGTTAGGGCTGAGGTTAGGGTCAGAGCTAGAGTCCTGGGAGAGGTGTACCCTGGTGGTGCTGTTTGGGATACAGATTCCAGTTAGGGTGTTTCTCATGGTTCCCTCTTGTCTTCTCTGCTCTCTTCGGATCCTTTGTGGCATGGGGATCGGAGGAAAGTCATCTATTTCCGGAGTATATGCTCTGGCTCTCATGGGGCCAGATTTCTGGGTTGGGTGTCTGCCTTCCGAGTGTCTCTTCACTGGTTCTGGATGGGATTCTGCCTGGGTTACGTATGTCTCTTCCGAGCCATTTACCTCTTCCCTGATTAGTGTGTCGAGTATTTGGAATCTGTTTGGAGACGTGGGGATAGTGGATTCCTTGTTGCTAAGTGTAGCAGTAACCATAGCTTGTGTATGGTCCAACGTGTCCTTCTGTATTTTCCTCCCATAATTTTTCTTTGCCCAGTTGGAGGCAACCGCGAAAGCTTGTTCCCAGCGGGGAAGCTCCAGGTCCTCCAGTCGTCTGGACAGATGTGTGAGAGTTTCCTCGTAGTGCTCTTCGAGGATCTGCAATGAGGTGTGGAGCCAGTTTTTGGCATTGCTTACTAGCTTCAAACATGTGAGTGCGGTTGGGTTGGCCGGTCTTATGAGGTGCTTGAGTTCCTCTGTCTTCCGTCGTAGGCTGGCGGGTGCCTGGTTCTCCCCTCCGGAAACTGCTGTGTTTTTTAGGTGGTGGACTGTCTGGATCATTTTGTAGATGATCCTGGTTCCTAGTTGGAAGGTATCCTGTCTGTTTGATGTGTTTGATGTGGTGTGGTTTGATGTGGTGTAGGCGGTGTGGGCGGCGGTGTGGAGAGTGACCGTACGGCAGCGTGCGTTGTCAACTCTGGGTTGACGCATACCATAACGATCCATACTTACCAGTAAAATGCCTAAAGCTTCGTTGGCACCGTTAGGTTTCCACTGTTAGGCAATTTGCCTATGTAGAGTCTGTGGCTCCGTGAAAAGGCAATCTTGCTTTTCTTTGTGTCGCGACGTTTCGACCTGCCTGGGTCTTCTTCAGGCGTTGTTATGGGGCACTTTGTCCCTGTTGGCCTGTTTTTATCTTGTTTTCAAAGGGGCGGTGAGTGTAGTTCCTCCCAGGGGGGTGGTTTGAATCCTATTCCTTTTGTTTCTGTGTGAGTAGGTGCAGTTTCAGTGGGTGAATGGGTTTCTGCTTTCCTGCTTAGGATTATGTATGGGCCGTTAACCTCTCAATAGGCCGTTAGGGTCTTTTGTTTTCCTTCCTGGTAGGACTGGTGTGTGGGCTGTGAAAGTTTCAATTGGTTTTAGGTCTTCTTTTGTTTGTTGCCTGAGTGCTGGAACAGTGACTGTGAAGAGTTCCAGTCCCTGTAGGATCTGGCTAGTTAGGGTAGGGGAACAAAGCTCTTTCTCCCAGATTTTCTCTAAAAAGGGACCATCTGGGACAAGGAGTGTTGCACTCTCCTTCCAACGACTGAAACCCTCCCAGTTTATTTTCTGATGTTCAGGCCTTGTGGAAAGGTAGTATGAAGTCTTTTGATCCACTCCGTTTCCTTTTTCTTTCTTTCCATCTCTGTCCAGTTGGGGTTGCTCTCCAGTCCTGTGGCCTCCAGCGCTTCCAGCCCGTGCTGTAGGAAGTGTGCCACCAGGTGAGTCCTCCTTTCCCGCTGGTTCCGGATGTTGTACCTCTGTTGTGCCAGTCGGGTTCGGATGGAGTTACCTGTTTCCCCCACATAGGTCACCCCGCACGTTCTGCACTGGATGCCATAGACAGCGTTATTGGTGTTTTCTGAGAGCGCCCTTTGCAACTGGAAGATTTCTTTGGTTTTGTTGTTTTGGATTGTTGTTTTCTGTTTGAAGTGTTTGGCTTTTGGTGTATTTGATCTGTTTTGTACAGGTTTTAGTTTGCTTTGGACTAAATAATCCTGTAGGTTTTTGTTTTTTCTATATGCAGATATGATTTTGTGTTCCCTCAGTAGGTTTGTGTTTTCTAATATCGTGGTGAATGTAGACTTTAGTTTTTGGTTGGTTATTACGCTGAGTTGGGAGTATGTTGTGATGAGGGGTATTATTTTGCTGTCATCAGGTGTTTTTCTGTTTAGAAATGTTTGTGCCACATTTCTGAGGAAACTTCGTGTGTATCCTCTCGGGCGTAGAGCTTGGAAGAGTGTGTGTTTGGCTTCCTCAAAGTCTTGTTGTTGTGTGCAGATTTTGTGGAAGCGTAGCAGTTGTGATTTTACCAGTCCTTTGAAAGTATGTTTTGGATGGAAGCTGTCTTTGTGCAGTAAGCCGTGTGTGTCCGTGTCTTTGAAATATACCTTAATGTCCAGTTTGCCTGTGTTGTTGAAGGAGGAACCCTTGTATGTGGTGGTGTCTAGGAAATCTATCTGGTTTTCCTGCTTGGTGTATTTGAGTTTAATGGACCTGTGGTGTGTGTTGAGGGTGTCAATGAATTCTTGAAAGGCCTGTGGGCCGTGCGTCCAGGTTCCCCAGATGTCGTCGAGGTACCTGAAGTAGTGTGTAGGTTTGTGTGTGCATTTTGGGAATACTGTGGCTTCCCAATGGGCCATATAGATGTCAGCATAGGCCGGAGCAAAGCGCTTCCCCATAGCAGTTCCTTTTATTTGTAAGTAGTGATGCTCTTCAAATTCAAAATCGTTTTTGTTGAGGCTAATTTCCAATAGCTTCAGAATTTGGGTTTCTGGTCTGTTGCGGTCAGGGTATTTGAGAAACCACTCCCGGACTGCTTTCAGTCCCTCCGTAGTTTCAATGTTGGTGTATAAACTGTCAATGTCAATGGTGAACAGGAAGGCTTCCTGTTGTATTGTAGCATTTTTGACTTTGGCTACAAAGTCATAGGTGTCTTTGATGTAACTTGGGTGGTGTTTAGAAATGGGGTTGAGGAAATGGTCTAGATATTCTGCTATTCTGTAGGATTCACTGTTGCAGTCGGACACTATAGGCCTCCCAGGTGGAATTTCGTAGGGGAGTGGCCATGTTTCTGGGGCTTTATGAATTTTTGGCAGGAGGTAGAAGATCCTCGGTCGTGGTGATTCCTCTCCTCTTAGGTAGAATGCCTGTTTTTTTGTTAGGTGTTTTAGTTCAACCAGAGTTTGTAGGATTTGCCCTATTTCTAGTGCTGTTTGTTTGTACAGCGGTTCTTCCAAAGTAGTATAGTGTTCCTGATTATTTAATTGTCTGTGTGCTTCTGCAATGTATTGTTCTCTATCCATGATAACTATTGCACTCCCTTTGTCTGCTGGTTTTATGACTATATGTTTGTTTTCCTTTAAATGTTTTAAGGCTACGGTTTCCTCCTTTGTTATGTTGTGTGAGTCCCTGTATGGTCGGAGTTTTTGTAGAATTGTGTTGTCCTCTTGGATTATTTCCTGGATTTCTGGTGGCAGTTGGTTTTCCCTTGGTTCCCAACTGGATTTAGGCAGGAAGGGAACCCTTTCTGTGTCGGTGTCTTTATCCTCAAAGAAGGCGGTCAGTTTAAGGCGACGGTGGTATTGTCGGATTTCGCTTTTCAGTCGGGTTTTCTGACCTTTCTTTGTCCCTACTGTGGGGACAAATGATAAGCCCTTATTGAGGAGGTTTATTTGTTCAGTTGTGGGGTGGAAGTTGTTGCTTAGATTTACAATGTTTTTGTTGTTCTTGTCCCCATCTTGTTCTGCGGCTTTGGGGCTTACCAGTTTAAATGTTGTGACCAGTGGTCTAGCATTTTTTGAGCTGTTGCGGTGGTCCAGTGAATTCCATCTCTTTCTGTCTTGAAAAGGGCTTCTTCCAGTTTGGGGAGGTATGGCATGTTTTGCTGTATGTGATTGTTTATTGTGTCCAGGTTTTTCCTGAATCCTGGTTCCAGGTCTCAGGAGTAATTAATCAGTGGGATGTATATTTCTGCAGATGGGAAGGTTCCCTTAGCTTCCCGTAGCATCTGTTGTAGTTGTTTGATGGCTGTTTCCTTTGCTTTTTGTGCCTTGTTATTGATTCCAAAGGACAGAATGATTTTCTCCACTCCTGTGTTCCGGGGGGTGTGTTGTAGGAGGTTTGCTGCATTGTAAAATGATGCTCCTGGGTAGCTTTCTATCTGTAGATCTGGATTTTCATAGGGGGGTATTCTTGATAAATTGGAGTCCCCTCTGCAGAGCCAGCGTTTGTGGGTTTCCGGCTTCCAGTCCGTTAGCTTTCTTGTGGTCTTGTCGTGTCGGTGTGGTCTGTATCTTGGTTGGGCTGGTGGTGGTGTGGGGGGGTAATAGTCAGGGTCGGAGTCAGGGTCGGGGTTAGGATCAGGGTTGATGTCAGGGTTAAGATTAGGGTTAGGGTTAGGATCAGGGTCGGGGTTAGGATCAGGGTTAATGTCAGTGTTAGTATTAGGGTTAGGGTTAGGATCAGGGTCGGGGTTAGGATCAGGGTTAATGTCAGTGTTAGTATTAGGGTTAAGGTTAGGATCAGGGTCGGGGTTAGGATCGGGGTTAAGGTCAGGGTTAGGATTAGGGTTGGGGATAAGGTTAGGGTTAGGGTTGGTGTCGGGGTTGGTGTTAACGTCAGTATAAGCGTTAGGGTTAGGGCTGAGGTTAGGGTCAGAGCTAGAGTCCTGGGAGAGGTGTACCCTGGTGGTGCTGTTTGGGATACAGATTCCAGTTAGGGTGTTTCTCATGGTTCCCTCTTGTCTTCTCTGCTCTCTTCGGATCCTTTGTGGCATGGGGATCGGAGGAAAGTCATCTATTTCCGGAGTATATGCTCTGGCTCTCATGGGGCCAGATTTCTGGGTTGGGTGTCTGCCTTCCGAGTGTCTCTTCACTGGTTCTGGATGGGATTCTGCCTGGGTTACGTATGTCTCTTTCGAGCCATTTACCTCTTCCCTGATTAGTGTGTCGAGTATTTGGAATCTGTTTGGAGACGTGGGGATAGTGGATTCCTTGTTGCTAAGTGTAGCAGTAACCATAGCTTGTGTATGGTCCAACGTGTCCTTCTGTATTTTCCTCCCATAATTTTTCTTTGCCCAGTTGGAGGCAACCGCGAAAGCTTGTTCCCAGCGGGGAAGCTCCAGGTCCTCCAGTCGTCTGGACAGATGTGTGAGAGTTTCCTCGTAGTGCTCTTCGAGGATCTGCAATGAGGTGTGGAGCCAGTTTTTGGCATTGCTTACTAGCTTCAAACATGTGAGTGCGGTTGGGTTGGCCGGTCTTATGAGGTGCTTGAGTTCCTCTGTCTTCCGTCGTAGGCTGGCGGGTGCCTGGTTCTCCCCTCCGGAAACTGCTGTGTTTTTTAGGTGGTGGACTGTCTGGATCATTTTGTAGATGATCCTGGTTCCTAGTTGGAAGGTATCCTGTCTGTTTGATGTGTTTGATGTGGTGTGGTTTGATGTGGTGTAGGCGGTGTGGGCGGCGGTGTGGAGAGTGACCGTACGGCAGCGTGCGTTGTCAACTCTGGGTTGACGCATACCATAACGATCCATACTTACCAGTAAAATGCCTAAAGCTTCGTTGGCACCGTTAGGTTTCCACTGTTAGGCAATTTACCTCTGTAGAGTCTGTGGCTCCGTGAAAAGGCAATCTTGCTTTTCTTTGTGTCGCGACGTTTCGACCTGCCTGGGTCTTCTTCAGGCGTTGTTATGGGGCACTTTGTCCCTGTTGGCCTGTTTTTATCTTGTTTTCAAAGGGGCGGTGAGTGTAGTTCCTCCCAGGGGGGTGGTTTGAATCCTATTCCTTTTGTTTCTGTGTGAGTAGGTGCAGTTTCAGTGGGTGAATGGGTTTCTGCTTTCCTGCTTAGGATTATGTATGGGCCGTTAACCTCTCAATAGGCCGTTAGGGTCTTTTGTTTTCCTTCCTGGTAGGACTGGTGTGTGGGCTGTGAAAGTTTCAATTGGTTTTAGGTCTTCTTTTGTTTGTTGCCTGAGTGCTGGAACAGTGACTGTGAAGAGTTCCAGTCCCTGTAGGATCTGGCTAGTTAGGGTAGGGGAACAAAGCTCTTTCTCCCAGATTTTCTCTAAAAAGGGACCATCTGGGACAAGGAGTGTTGCACTCTCCTTCCAACGACTGAAACCCTCCCAGTTTATTTTCTGATGTTCAGGCCTTGTGGAAAGGTAGTATGAAGTCTTTTGATCCACTCCGTTTCCTTTTTCTTTCTTTCCATCTCTGTCCAGTTGGGGTTGCTCTCCAGTCCTGTGGCCTCCAGCGCTTCCAGCCCGTGCTGTAGGAAGTGTGCCACCAGGTGAGTCCTCCTTTCCCGCTGGTTCCGGATGTTGTACCTCTGTTGTGCCAGTCGGGTTCGGATGGAGTTACCTGTTTCCCCCACATAGGTCACCCCGCACGTTCTGCACTGGATGCCATAGACAGCGTTATTGGTGTTTTCTGAGAGCGCCCTTTGCAACTGGAAGATTTCTTTGGTTTTGTTGTTTTGGATTGTTGTTTTCTGTTTGAAGTGTTTGGCTTTTGGTGTATTTGATCTGTTTTGTACAGGTTTTAGTTTGCTTTGGACTAAATAATCCTGTAGGTTTTTGTTTTTTCTATATGCAGATATGATTTTGTGTTCCCTCAGTAGGTTTGTGTTTTCTAATATCGTGGTGAATGTAGACTTTAGTTTTTGGTTGGTTATTACGCTGAGTTGGGAGTATGTTGTGATGAGGGGTATTATTTTGCTGTCATCAGGTGTTTTTCTGTTTAGAAATGTTTGTGCCACATTTCTGAGGAAACTTCGTGTGTATCCTCTCGGGCGTAGAGCTTGGAAGAGTGTGTGTTTGGCTTCCTCAAAGTCTTGTTGTTGTGTGCAGATTTTGTGGAAGCGTAGCAGTTGTGATTTTACCAGTCCTTTGAAAGTATGTTTTGGATGGAAGCTGTCTTTGTGCAGTAAGCCGTGTGTGTCCGTGTCTTTGAAATATACCTTAATGTCCAGTTTGCCTGTGTTGTTGAAGGAGGAACCCTTGTATGTGGTGGTGTCTAGGAAATCTATCTGGTTTTCCTGCTTGGTGTATTTGAGTTTAATGGACCTGTGGTGTGTGTTGAGGGTGTCAATGAATTCTTGAAAGGCCTGTGGGCCGTGCGTCCAGGTTCCCCAGATGTCGTCGAGGTACCTGAAGTAGTGTGTAGGTTTGTGTGTGCATTTTGGGAATACTGTGGCTTCCCAATGGGCCATATAGATGTCAGCATAGGCCGGAGCAAAGCGCTTCCCCATAGCAGTTCCTTTTATTTGTAAGTAGTGATGCTCTTCAAATTCAAAATCGTTTTTGTTGAGGCTAATTTCCAATAGCTTCAGAATTTGGGTTTCTGGTCTGTTGCGGTCAGGGTATTTGAGAAACCACTCCCGGACTGCTTTCAGTCCCTCCGTAGTTTCAATGTTGGTGTATAAACTGTCAATGTCAATGGTGAACAGGAAGGCTTCCTGTTGTATTGTAGCATTTTTGACTTTGGCTACAAAGTCATAGGTGTCTTTGATGTAACTTGGGTGGTGTTTAGAAATGGGGTTGAGGAAATGGTCTAGATATTCTGCTATTCTGTAGGATTCACTGTTGCAGTCGGACACTATAGGCCTCCCAGGTGGAATTTCGTAGGGGAGTGGCCATGTTTCTGGGGCTTTATGAATTTTTGGCAGGAGGTAGAAGATCCTCGGTCGTGGTGATTCCTCTCCTCTTAGGTAGAATGCCTGTTTTTTTGTTAGGTGTTTTAGTTCAACCAGAGTTTGTAGGATTTGCCCTATTTCTAGTGCTGTTTGTTTGTACAGCGGTTCTTCCAAAGTAGTATAGTGTTCCTGATTATTTAATTGTCTGTGTGCTTCTGCAATGTATTGTTCTCTATCCATGATAACTATTGCACTCCCTTTGTCTGCTGGTTTTATGACTATATGTTTGTTTTCCTTTAAATGTTTTAAGGCTACGGTTTCCTCCTTTGTTATGTTGTGTGAGTCCCTGTATGGTCGGAGTTTTTGTAGAATTGTGTTGTCCTCTTGGATTATTTCCTGGATTTCTGGTGGCAGTTGGTTTTCCCTTGGTTCCCAACTGGATTTAGGCAGGAAGGGAACCCTTTCTGTGTCGGTGTCTTTATCCTCAAAGAAGGCGGTCAGTTTAAGGCGACGGTGGTATTGTCGGATTTCGCTTTTCAGTCGGGTTTTCTGACCTTTCTTTGTCCCTACTGTGGGGACAAATGATAAGCCCTTATTGAGGAGGTTTATTTGTTCAGTTGTGGGGTGGAAGTTGTTGCTTAGATTTACAATGTTTTTGTTGTTCTTGTCCCCATCTTGTTCTGCGGCTTTGGGGCTTACCAGTTTAAATGTTGTGACCAGTGGTCTAGCATTTTTTGAGCTGTTGCGGTGGTCCAGTGAATTCCATCTCTTTCTGTCTTGAAAAGGGCTTCTTCCAGTTTGGGGAGGTATGGCATGTTTTGCTGTATGTGATTGTTTATTGTGTCCAGGTTTTTCCTGAATCCTGGTTCCAGGTCTCTGGAGTAATTAATCAGTGGGATGTATATTTCTGCAGATGGGAAGGTTCCCTTAGCTTCCCGTAGCATCTGTTGTAGTTGTTTGATGGCTGTTTCCTTTGCTTTTTGTGCCTTGTTATTGATTCCAAAGGACAGAATGATTTTCTCCACTCCTGTGTTCCGGGGGGTGTGTTGTAGGAGGTTTGCTGCATTGTAAAATGATGCTCCTGGGTAGCTTTCTATCTGTAGATCTGGATTTTCATAGGGGGGTATTCTTGATAAATTGGAGTCCCCTCTGCAGAGCCAGCGTTTGTGGGTTTCCGGCTTCCAGTCCGTTAGCTTTCTTGTGGTCTTGTCGTGTCGGTGTGGTCTGTATCTTGGTTGGGCTGGTGGTGGTGTGGGGGGGTAATAGTCAGGGTCGGAGTCAGGGTCGGGGTTAGGATCAGGGTTGATGTCAGGGTTAAGATTAGGGTTAGGGTTAGGATCAGGGTCGGGGTTAGGATCAGGGTTAATGTCAGTGTTAGTATTAGGGTTAGGGTTAGGATCAGGGTCGGGGTTAGGATCAGGGTTAATGTCAGTGTTAGTATTAGGGTTAAGGTTAGGATCAGGGTCGGGGTTAGGATCGGGGTTAAGGTCAGGGTTAGGATTAGGGTTGGGGATAAGGTTAGGGTTAGGGTTGGTGTCGGGGTTGGTGTTAACGTCAGTATAAGCGTTAGGGTTAGGGCTGAGGTTAGGGTCAGAGCTAGAGTCCTGGGAGAGGTGTACCCTGGTGGTGCTGTTTGGGATACAGATTCCAGTTAGGGTGTTTCTCATGGTTCCCTCTTGTCTTCTCTGCTCTCTTCGGATCCTTTGTGGCATGGGGATCGGAGGAAAGTCATCTATTTCCGGAGTATATGCTCTGGCTCTCATGGGGCCAGATTTCTGGGTTGGGTGTCTGCCTTCCGAGTGTCTCTTCACTGGTTCTGGATGGGATTCTGCCTGGGTTACGTATGTCTCTTCCGAGCCATTTACCTCTTCCCTGATTAGTGTGTCGAGTATTTGGAATCTGTTTGGAGACGTGGGGATAGTGGATTCCTTGTTGCTAAGTGTAGCAGTAACCATAGCTTGTGTATGGTCCAACGTGTCCTTCTGTATTTTCCTCCCATAATTTTTCTTTGCCCAGTTGGAGGCAACCGCGAAAGCTTGTTCCCAGCGGGGAAGCTCCAGGTCCTCCAGTCGTCTGGACAGATGTGTGAGAGTTTCCTCGTAGTGCTCTTCGAGGATCTGCAATGAGGTGTGGAGCCAGTTTTTGGCATTGCTTACTAGCTTCAAACATGTGAGTGCGGTTGGGTTGGCCGGTCTTATGAGGTGCTTGAGTTCCTCTGTCTTCCGTCGTAGGCTGGCGGGTGCCTGGTTCTCCCCTCCGGAAACTGCTGTGTTTTTTAGGTGGTGGACTGTCTGGATCATTTTGTAGATGATCCTGGTTCCTAGTTGGAAGGTATCCTGTCTGTTTGATGTGTTTGATGTGGTGTGGTTTGATGTGGTGTAGGCGGTGTGGGCGGCGGTGTGGAGAGTGACCGTACGGCAGCGTGCGTTGTCAACTCTGGGTTGACGCATACCATAACGATCCATACTTACCAGTAAAATGCCTAAAGCTTCGTTGGCACCGTTAGGTTTCCACTGTTAGGCAATTTGCCTATGTAGAGTCTGTGGCTCCGTGAAAAGGCAATCTTGCTTTTCTTTGTGTCGCGACGTTTCGACCTGCCTGGGTCTTCTTCAGGCGTTGTTATGGGGCACTTTGTCCCTGTTGGCCTGTTTTTATCTTGTTTTCAAAGGGGCGGTGAGTGTAGTTCCTCCCAGGGGGGTGGTTTGAATCCTATTCCTTTTGTTTCTGTGTGAGTAGGTGCAGTTTCAGTGGGTGAATGGGTTTCTGCTTTCCTGCTTAGGATTATGTATGGGCCGTTAACCTCTCAATAGGCCGTTAGGGTCTTTTGTTTTCCTTCCTGGTAGGACTGGTGTGTGGGCTGTGAAAGTTTCAATTGGTTTTAGGTCTTCTTTTGTTTGTTGCCTGAGTGCTGGAACAGTGACTGTGAAGAGTTCCAGTCCCTGTAGGATCTGGCTAGTTAGGGTAGGGGAACAAAGCTCTTTCTCCCAGATTTTCTCTAAAAAGGGACCATCTGGGACAAGGAGTGTTGCACTCTCCTTCCAACGACTGAAACCCTCCCAGTTTATTTTCTGATGTTCAGGCCTTGTGGAAAGGTAGTATGAAGTCTTTTGATCCACTCCGTTTCCTTTTTCTTTCTTTCCATCTCTGTCCAGTTGGGGTTGCTCTCCAGTCCTGTGGCCTCCAGCGCTTCCAGCCCGTGCTGTAGGAAGTGTGCCACCAGGTGAGTCCTCCTTTCCCGCTGGTTCCGGATGTTGTACCTCTGTTGTGCCAGTCGGGTTCGGATGGAGTTACCTGTTTCCCCCACATAGGTCACCCCGCACGTTCTGCACTGGATGCCATAGACAGCGTTATTGGTGTTTTCTGAGAGCGCCCTTTGCAACTGGAAGATTTCTTTGGTTTTGTTGTTTTGGATTGTTGTTTTCTGTTTGAAGTGTTTGGCTTTTGGTGTATTTGATCTGTTTTGTACAGGTTTTAGTTTGCTTTGGACTAAATAATCCTGTAGGTTTTTGTTTTTTCTATATGCAGATATGATTTTGTGTTCCCTCAGTAGGTTTGTGTTTTCTAATATCGTGGTGAATGTAGACTTTAGTTTTTGGTTGGTTATTACGCTGAGTTGGGAGTATGTTGTGATGAGGGGTATTATTTTGCTGTCATCAGGTGTTTTTCTGTTTAGAAATGTTTGTGCCACATTTCTGAGGAAACTTCGTGTGTATCCTCTCGGGCGTAGAGCTTGGAAGAGTGTGTGTTTGGCTTCCTCAAAGTCTTGTTGTTGTGTGCAGATTTTGTGGAAGCGTAGCAGTTGTGATTTTACCAGTCCTTTGAAAGTATGTTTTGGATGGAAGCTGTCTTTGTGCAGTAAGCCGTGTGTGTCCGTGTCTTTGAAATATACCTTAATGTCCAGTTTGCCTGTGTTGTTGAAGGAGGAACCCTTGTATGTGGTGGTGTCTAGGAAATCTATCTGGTTTTCCTGCTTGGTGTATTTGAGTTTAATGGACCTGTGGTGTGTGTTGAGGGTGTCAATGAATTCTTGAAAGGCCTGTGGGCCGTGCGTCCAGGTTCCCCAGATGTCGTCGAGGTACCTGAAGTAGTGTGTAGGTTTGTGTGTGCATTTTGGGAATACTGTGGCTTCCCAATGGGCCATATAGATGTCAGCATAGGCCGGAGCAAAGCGCTTCCCCATAGCAGTTCCTTTTATTTGTAAGTAGTGATGCTCTTCAAATTCAAAATCGTTTTTGTTGAGGCTAATTTCCAATAGCTTCAGAATTTGGGTTTCTGGTCTGTTGCGGTCAGGGTATTTGAGAAACCACTCCCGGACTGCTTTCAGTCCCTCCGTAGTTTCAATGTTGGTGTATAAACTGTCAATGTCAATGGTGAACAGGAAGGCTTCCTGTTGTATTGTAGCATTTTTGACTTTGGCTACAAAGTCATAGGTGTCTTTGATGTAACTTGGGTGGTGTTTAGAAATGGGGTTGAGGAAATGGTCTAGATATTCTGCTATTCTGTAGGATTCACTGTTGCAGTCGGACACTATAGGCCTCCCAGGTGGAATTTCGTAGGGGAGTGGCCATGTTTCTGGGGCTTTATGAATTTTTGGCAGGAGGTAGAAGATCCTCGGTCGTGGTGATTCCTCTCCTCTTAGGTAGAATGCCTGTTTTTTTGTTAGGTGTTTTAGTTCAACCAGAGTTTGTAGGATTTGCCCTATTTCTAGTGCTGTTTGTTTGTACAGCGGTTCTTCCAAAGTAGTATAGTGTTCCTGATTATTTAATTGTCTGTGTGCTTCTGCAATGTATTGTTCTCTATCCATGATAACTATTGCACTCCCTTTGTCTGCTGGTTTTATGACTATATGTTTGTTTTCCTTTAAATGTTTTAAGGCTACGGTTTCCTCCTTTGTTATGTTGTGTGAGTCCCTGTATGGTCGGAGTTTTTGTAGAATTGTGTTGTCCTCTTGGATTATTTCCTGGATTTCTGGTGGCAGTTGGTTTTCCCTTGGTTCCCAACTGGATTTAGGCAGGAAGGGAACCCTTTCTGTGTCGGTGTCTTTATCCTCAAAGAAGGCGGTCAGTTTAAGGCGACGGTGGTATTGTCGGATTTCGCTTTTCAGTCGGGTTTTCTGACCTTTCTTTGTCCCTACTGTGGGGACAAATGATAAGCCCTTATTGAGGAGGTTTATTTGTTCAGTTGTGGGGTGGAAGTTGTTGCTTAGATTTACAATGTTTTTGTTGTTCTTGTCCCCATCTTGTTCTGCGGCTTTGGGGCTTACCAGTTTAAATGTTGTGACCAGTGGTCTAGCATTTTTTGAGCTGTTGCGGTGGTCCAGTGAATTCCATCTCTTTCTGTCTTGAAAAGGGCTTCTTCCAGTTTGGGGAGGTATGGCATGTTTTGCTGTATGTGATTGTTTATTGTGTCCAGGTTTTTCCTGAATCCTGGTTCCAGGTCTCTGGAGTAATTAATCAGTGGGATGTATATTTCTGCAGATGGGAAGGTTCCCTTAGCTTCCCGTAGCATCTGTTGTAGTTGTTTGATGGCTGTTTCCTTTGCTTTTTGTGCCTTGTTATTGATTCCAAAGGACAGAATGATTTTCTCCACTCCTGTGTTCCGGGGGGTGTGTTGTAGGAGGTTTGCTGCATTGTAAAATGATGCTCCTGGGTAGCTTTCTATCTGTAGATCTGGATTTTCATAGGGGGGTATTCTTGATAAATTGGAGTCCCCTCTGCAGAGCCAGCGTTTGTGGGTTTCCGGCTTCCAGTCCGTTAGCTTTCTTGTGGTCTTGTCGTGTCGGTGTGGTCTGTATCTTGGTTGGGCTGGTGGTGGTGTGGGGGGGTAATAGTCAGGGTCGGAGTCAGGGTCGGGGTTAGGATCAGGGTTGATGTCAGGGTTAAGATTAGGGTTAGGGTTAGGATCAGGGTCGGGGTTAGGATCAGGGTTAATGTCAGTGTTAGTATTAGGGTTAGGGTTAGGATCAGGGTCGGGGTTAGGATCAGGGTTAATGTCAGTGTTAGTATTAGGGTTAAGGTTAGGATCAGGGTCGGGGTTAGGATCGGGGTTAAGGTCAGGGTTAGGATTAGGGTTGGGGATAAGGTTAGGGTTAGGGTTGGTGTCGGGGTTGGTGTTAACGTCAGTATAAGCGTTAGGGTTAGGGCTGAGGTTAGGGTCAGAGCTAGAGTCCTGGGAGAGGTGTACCCTGGTGGTGCTGTTTGGGATACAGATTCCAGTTAGGGTGTTTCTCATGGTTCCCTCTTGTCTTCTCTGCTCTCTTCGGATCCTTTGTGGCATGGGGATCGGAGGAAAGTCATCTATTTCCGGAGTATATGCTCTGGCTCTCATGGGGCCAGATTTCTGGGTTGGGTGTCTGCCTTCCGAGTGTCTCTTCACTGGTTCTGGATGGGATTCTGCCTGGGTTACGTATGTCTCTTCCGAGCCATTTACCTCTTCCCTGATTAGTGTGTCGAGTATTTGGAATCTGTTTGGAGACGTGGGGATAGTGGATTCCTTGTTGCTAAGTGTAGCAGTAACCATAGCTTGTGTATGGTCCAACGTGTCCTTCTGTATTTTCCTCCCATAATTTTTCTTTGCCCAGTTGGAGGCAACCGCGAAAGCTTGTTCCCAGCGGGGAAGCTCCAGGTCCTCCAGTCGTCTGGACAGATGTGTGAGAGTTTCCTCGTAGTGCTCTTCGAGGATCTGCAATGAGGTGTGGAGCCAGTTTTTGGCATTGCTTACTAGCTTCAAACATGTGAGTGCGGTTGGGTTGGCCGGTCTTATGAGGTGCTTGAGTTCCTCTGTCTTCCGTCGTAGGCTGGCGGGTGCCTGGTTCTCCCCTCCGGAAACTGCTGTGTTTTTTAGGTGGTGGACTGTCTGGATCATTTTGTAGATGATCCTGGTTCCTAGTTGGAAGGTATCCTGTCTGTTTGATGTGTTTGATGTGGTGTGGTTTGATGTGGTGTAGGCGGTGTGGGCGGCGGTGTGGAGAGTGACCGTACGGCAGCGTGCGTTGTCAACTCTGGGTTGACGCATACCATAACGATCCATACTTACCAGTAAAATGCCTAAAGCTTCGTTGGCACCGTTAGGTTTCCACTGTTAGGCAATTTGCCTATGTAGAGTCTGTGGCTCCGTGAAAAGGCAATCTTGCTTTTCTTTGTGTCGCGACGTTTCGACCTGCCTGGGTCTTCTTCAGGCGTTGTTATGGGGCACTTTGTCCCTGTTGGCCTGTTTTTATCTTGTTTTCAAAGGGGCGGTGAGTGTAGTTCCTCCCAGGGGGGTGGTTTGAATCCTATTCCTTTTGTTTCTGTGTGAGTAGGTGCAGTTTCAGTGGGTGAATGGGTTTCTGCTTTCCTGCTTAGGATTATGTATGGGCCGTTAACCTCTCAATAGGCCGTTAGGGTCTTTTGTTTTCCTTCCTGGTAGGACTGGTGTGTGGGCTGTGAAAGTTTCAATTGGTTTTAGGTCTTCTTTTGTTTGTTGCCTGAGTGCTGGAACAGTGACTGTGAAGAGTTCCAGTCCCTGTAGGATCTGGCTAGTTAGGGTAGGGGAACAAAGCTCTTTCTCCCAGATTTTCTCTAAAAAGGGACCATCTGGGACAAGGAGTGTTGCACTCTCCTTCCAACGACTGAAACCCTCCCAGTTTATTTTCTGATGTTCAGGCCTTGTGGAAAGGTAGTATGAAGTCTTTTGATCCACTCCGTTTCCTTTTTCTTTCTTTCCATCTCTGTCCAGTTGGGGTTGCTCTCCAGTCCTGTGGCCTCCAGCGCTTCCAGCCCGTGCTGTAGGAAGTGTGCCACCAGGTGAGTCCTCCTTTCCCGCTGGTTCCGGATGTTGTACCTGTGTTGTGCCAGTCGGGTTCGGATGGAGTTACCTGTTTCCCCCACATAGGTCACCCCGCACGTTTTGCACTGGATGCCATAGACAGCGTTATTGGTGTTTTCTGAGAGCGCCCTTTGCAACTGGAAGATTTCTTTGGTTTTGTTGTTTTGGATCGTTGTTTTCTGTTTGAAGTGTTTGGCTTTTGGTGTATTTGATCTGTTTTGTACAGGCTTTAGTTTGCTTCGGACTAAATAATCCTGTAGGTTTTTGTTTTTTCTATATGCAGATATGATTTTGTGTTCCCTCAGTAGGTTTGTGTTTTCTAATATCGTGGTGAATGTAGACTTTAGTTTTTGGTTGGTTATTACGCTGAGTTGGGAGTATGTTGTGATGAGGGGTATTATTTTGCTGTCATCAGGTGTTTTTCTGTTTAGAAATGTTTGTGCCACATTTCTGAGGAAACTTCGTGTGTATCCTCTCAGGCGTAGAGCTTGGAAGAGTGTGTGTTTGGCTTCCTCAAAGTCTTGTTGTTGTGTGCAGATTTTGTGGAAGCGTAGGAGTTGTGATTTTACCAGTCCTTTGAAAGTATGTTTTGGATGGAAGCTGTCTTTGTGCAGTAAGCCGTGTGTGTCCGTGTCTTTGAAATATACCTTAATGTCCAGTTTGCCTGTGTTGTTGAAGGAGGAACCCTTGTATGTGGTGGTGTCTAGGAAATCTATCTGGTTTTCCTGCTTGGTGTATTTGAGTTTAATGGACCTGTGGTGTGTGTTGAGGGTGTTAATGAATTCTTGAAAGGCCTGTGGGCCGTGCGTCCAGGTTCCCCAGATGTCGTCGAGGTACCTGAAGTAGTGTGTAGGTTTGTGTGTGCATTTTGGGAATACTGTGGCTTCCCAATGGGCCATATAGATGTCAGCATAGGCCGGAGCAAAGCGCTTCCCCATAGCAGTTCCTTTTATTTGTAAGTAGTGATGCTCTTCAAATTCAAAATCGTTTTTGTTGAGGCTAATTTCCAATAGCTTCAGAATTTGGGTTTCTGGTCTGTTGCGGTCAGGGTATTTGAGAAACCACTCCCGGACTGCTTTCAGTCCCTCCGTAGTTTCAATATTGGTGTATAAACTGTCAATGTCAATGGTGAACAGGAAGGCTTCCTGTTGTATTGTAGCATTTTTGACTTTGGCTACAAAGTCATAGGTGTCTTTGATGTAACTTGGGTGGTGTTTAGAAATGGGGTTGAGGAAATGGTCTAGATATTCTGCTATTCTGTAGGATTCACTGTTGCAGTCGGACACTATGGGCCTCCCAGGTGGAATTTCGTAGGGGAGTGGCCATGTTTCTGGGGCTTTATGAATTTTTGGGAGGAGGTAGAAGATCCTCGGTCGTGGTGATTCCTCTCCTCTTAGGTAGAATGCCTGTTTTTTTGTTAGGTGTTTTAGTTCAACCAGAGTTTGTAGGATTTGCCCTATTTCTAGTGCTGTTTGTTTGTACAGCGGTTCTTCCAAAGTAGTATAGTGTTCCTGATTATTTAATTGTCTGTGTGCTTCTGCAATGTATTGTTCTCTATCCATGATAACTATTGCACTCCCTTTGTCTGCTGGTTTTATGACTATATGTTTGTTTTCCTTTAAATGTTTTAAGGCTACGGTTTCCTCCTTTGTTATGTTGTGTGAGTCCCTGTATGGTCGGAGTTTTTGTAGAATTGTGTTGTCCTCTTGGATTATTTCCTGGATTTCTGGTGGCAGTTGGTTTTCCCTTGGTTCCCAACTGGATTTAGGCAGGAAGGGAACCCTTTCTGTGTCGGTGTCTTTATCCTCAAAGAAGGCAGTCAGTTTAAGGCGACGGTGGTATTGTCGGATTTCGCTTTTCAGTCGGGTTTTCTGACCTTTCTTTGTCCCTACTGTGGGGACAAATGATAAGCCCTTATTGAGGAGGTTTATTTGTTCAGTTGTGGGGTGGAAGTTGTTGCTTAGATTTACAATGTTTTTGTTGTTCTTGTCCCCATCTTGTTCTGCGGCTTTGGGGCTTACCAGTTTAAATGTTGTGACCAGTGGTCTAGCATTTTTTGAGCTGTTGCGGTGGTCCAGTGAATTCCATCTCTTTCTGTCTTGAAAAGGGCCTCTTCCAGTTTGGGGAGGTATGGCATGTTTTGCTGTATGTGATTGTTTATTGTGTCCAGGTTTTTCCTGAATCCTGGTTCCAGGTCTCTGGAGTAATTAATCAGTGGGATGTATATTTCTGCAGATGGGAAGGTTCCCTTAGCTTCCCGTAGCATCTGTTGTAGTTGTTTGATGGCTGTTTCCTTTGCTTTTTGTGCCTTGTTATTGATTCCAAAGGACAGAATGATTTTCTCCACTCCTGTGTTCCGGGGGGTGTGTTGTAGGAGGTTTGCTGCATTGTAACATGATGCTCCTGGGTAGCTTTCTATCTGTAGATCTGGATTTTCATAGGGGGGTATTCTTGATAAATTGGAGTCCCCTATGCAGAGCCAGCGTTTGTGGGTTTCCAGCTTCCAGTCCGTTAGCTTTCTTGTGGTCTTGTCATGTCGGTGTGGTCTGTATCTTGGTTGGGCTGGTGGTGGTGTGGGGGGGTAATAGTCGGGGTCGGAGTCAGGGTTAGGATCAGGGTCGGGGTTAGGATCAGGGTTGATGTCAGGGTTAAGATTAGGGTTAGGGTAAGGATCAGGGTTAATGTCAGTGTTAGTATTAGGGTTAGGATCAGGGTCGGGGTTAGGATCAGGGTTAATGTCAGTGTTAGTATTAGGGTTAGGGTTAGGATCAGGGTCGGGGTTAGGATCAGGGTTAATGTCAGTGTTAGGATCAGGGTCGGGGTTAGGATCGGGGTTAATGTCAGGGTTAGGATTAGGGCTGGGGATAAGGTTAGGGTTAGGGTTGGTGTCGGGGTTGGTGTTAACGTCAGTATAAGCGTTAGGGTTAGGGCTGAGGTTAGGGTCAGAGCTAGAGTCCTGGGAGAGGTGTACCCTGGTGGTGCTGTTTGGGATACAGATTCCAGTTAGGGTGTTTCTCATGGTTCCCTCTTGTCTTCTCTGCTCTCTTCGGATCCTTTGTGGCATGGGGATCGGAGGAAAGTCATCTATTTCCGGAGTATATGCTCTGGCTCTCATGGGGCCAGATTTCTGGGTTGGATGTCTGCTTTCCCAGTGTCTCTTCACTGGTTCTGGATGGGATTCTGCCTGGGTTACGTATGTCTCTTCCGAGCCATTTACCTCTTCCCTGATTAGTGTGTCGAGTATTTGGAATCTGTTTGGAGACGTGGGGATAGTGGATTCCTTGTTGCTAAGTGTAGCAGTAACCATAGCTTGTGTATGGTCCAACGTGTCCTTCTGTATTTTCCTCCCATAATTTTTCTTTGCCCAGTTGGAGGCAACCGCGAAAGCTTGTTCCCAGCGGGGAAGCTCCAGGTCCTCCAGTCGTCTGGACAGATGTGTGAGAGTTTCCTCGTAGTGCTCTTCGAGGATCTGCAATGAGGTGTGGAGCCAGTTTTTGGCATTGCTTACTAGCTTCAAACATGTGAGTGCGGTTGGGTTGGCCGGTCTTATGAGGTGCTTGAGTTCCTCTGTCTTCCGTCGTAGGCTGGCGGGTGCCTGGTTCTCCCCTCCGGAAACTGCTGTGTTTTTTAGGTGGTGGACTGTCTGGATCATTTTGTAGATGATCCTGGTTCCTAGTTGGAAGGTATCCTGTCTGTTTGATGTGTTTGATGTGGTGTGGTTTGGTGTGTAGGCGGTGTGGGCGGCGGTGTGGAGAGTGACCGTACGGCAGCGTGCGTTGTCAACTCTGGGTTGACGCATACCATAACGATCCATACTTACCAGTAAAATGCCTAAAGCTTCGTTGGCACCGTTAGGTTTCCACTGTTAGGCAATTTACCTCTGTAGAGTCTGTGGCTCCGTGAAAAGGCAATCTTGCTTTTCTTTGTGTCGCGACGTTTCGACCTGCCTGGGTCTTCTTCAGGCGTTGTTATGAGGCACTGTGTCCCTGTTGGCCTGTTTTTATCTTGTTTTCAAAGGGGCGGTGAGTGTAGCTCCTCCTAGGGGGGTGGTTTGAATCCTATTCCTTTTGTTTCTGTGTGAGTAGGTGCAGTTTCAGTGGGTGAATGGGTTTCTGCTTTCCTGCTTAGGATTATGTATGGGCCGTTAACCTCTCAATAGGCCGTTAGGGTCTTTTGTTTTCCTTCCTGGTAGGACTGGTGTGTGGGCTGTGAAAGTTTCAATTGGTTTTAGGTCTTCTTTTGTTTGTTGCCTGAGTGCTGTAACAGTGACTGTGAAGAGTTCCAGTCCCTGTAGGATCTGGCTAGTTAGGGTAGGGGAACAAAGCTCTTTCTCCCAGATTTTCTCTAAAAAGGGACCATCTGGGACAAGGAGTGTTGCACTCTCCTTCCAACGACTGAAACCCTCCCAGTTTATTTTCTGATGTTCAGGCCTTGTGGAAAGGTAGTATGAAGTCTTTTGATCCACTCCGTTTCCTTTTTCTTTCTTTCCATCTCTGTCCAGTTGGGGTTGCTCTCCAGTCCTGTGGCCTCCAGCGCTTCCAGCCCGTGCTGTAGGAAGTGTGCCACCAGGTGAGTCCTCCTTTCCCGCTGGTTCCGGATGTTGTACCTGTGTTGTGCCAGTCGGGTTCGGATGGAGTTACCTGTTTCCCCCACATAGGTCACCCCGCACGTTTTGCACTGGATGCCATAGACAGCGTTATTGGTGTTTTCTGAGAGCGCCCTTTGCAACTGGAAGATTTCTTTGGTTTTGTTGTTTTGGATCGTTGTTTTCTGTTTGAAGTGTTTGGCTTTTGGTGTATTTGATCTGTTTTGTACAGGCTTTAGTTTGCTTCGGACTAAATAATCCTGTAGGTTTTTGTTTTTTCTATATGCAGATATGATTTTGTGTTCCCTCAGTAGGTTTGTGTTTTCTAATATCGTGGTGAATGTAGACTTTAGTTTTTGGTTGGTTATTACGCTGAGTTGAGAGTATGTTGTGATGAGGGGTATTATTTTGCTGTCATCAGGTGTTTTTCTGTTTAGAAATGTTTGTGCCACATTTCTGAGGAAACTTCGTGTGTATCCTCTCAGGCGTAGAGCTTGGAAGAGTGTGTGTTTGGCTTCCTCAAAGTCTTGTTGTTGTGTGCAGATTTTGTGGAAGCGTAGGAGTTGTGATTTTACCAGTCCTTTGAAAGTATGTTTTGGATGGAAGCTGTCTTTGTGCAGTAAGCCGTGTGTGTCCGTGTCTTTGAAATATACCTTAATGTCCAGTTTGCCTGTGTTGTTGAAGGAGGAACCCTTGTATGTGGTGGTGTCTAGGAAATCTATCTGGTTTTCCTGCTTGGTGTATTTGAGTTTAATGGACCTGTGGTGTGTGTTGAGGGTGTTAATGAATTCTTGAAAGGCCTGTGGGCCGTGCGTCCAGGTTCCCCAGATGTCGTCGAGGTACCTGAAGTAGTGTGTAGGTTTGTGTGTGCATTTTGGGAATACTGTGGCTTCCCAATGGGCCATATAGATGTCAGCATAGGCCGGAGCAAAGCGCTTCCCCATAGCAGTTCCTTTTATTTGTAAGTAGTGATGCTCTTCAAATTCAAAATCGTTTTTGTTGAGGCTAATTTCCAATAGCTTCAGAATTTGGGTTTCTGGTCTGTTGCGGTCAGGGTATTTGAGAAACCACTCCCGGACTGCTTTCAGTCCCTCCGTAGTTTCAATGTTGGTGTATAAACTGTCAATGTCAATGGTGAACAGGAAGGCTTCCTGTTGTATTGTAGCATTTTTGACTTTGGCTACAAAGTCATAGGTGTCTTTGATGTAACTTGGGTGGTGTTTAGAAATGGGGTTGAGGAAATGGTCTAGATATTCTGCTATTCTGTAGGATTCACTGTTGCAGTCGGACACTATGGGCCTCCCAGGTGGAATTTCGTAGGGGAGTGGCCATGTTTCTGGGGCTTTATGAATTTTTGGGAGGAGGTAGAAGATCCTCGGTCGTGGTGATTCCTCTCCTCTTAGGTAGAATGCCTGTTTTTTTGTTAGGTGTTTTAGTTCAACCAGAGTTTGTAGGATTTGCCCTATTTCTAGTGCTGTTTGTTTGTACAGCGGTTCTTCCAAAGTAGTATAGTGTTCCTGATTATTTAATTGTCTGTGTGCTTCTGCAATGTATTGTTCTCTATCCATGATAACTATTGCACTCCCTTTGTCTGCTGGTTTTATGACTATATGTTTGTTTTCCTTTAAATGTTTTAAGGCTACGGTTTCCTCCTTTGTTATGTTGTGTGAGTCCCTGTATGGTCGGAGTTTTTGTAGAATTGTGTTGTCCTCTTGGATTATTTCCTGGATTTCTGGTGGCAGTTGGTTTTCCCTTGGTTCCCAACTGGATTTAGGCAGGAAGGGAACCCTTTCTGTGTCGGTGTCTTTATCCTCAAAGAAGGCAGTCAGTTTAAGGCGACGGTGGTATTGTCGGATTTCGCTTTTCAGTCGGGTTTTCTGACCTTTCTTTGTCCCTACTGTGGGGACAAATGATAAGCCCTTATTGAGGAGGTTTATTTGTTCAGTTGTGGGGTGGAAGTTGTTGCTTAGATTTACAATGTTTTTGTTGTTCTTGTCCCCATCTTGTTCTGCGGCTTTGGGGCTTACCAGTTTAAATGTTGTGACCAGTGGTCTAGCATTTTTTGAGCTGTTGCGGTGGTCCAGTGAATTCCATCTCTTTCTGTCTTGAAAAGGGCCTCTTCCAGTTTGGGGAGGTATGGCATGTTTTGCTGTATGTGATTGTTTATTGTGTCCAGGTTTTTCCTGAATCCTGGTTCCAGGTCTCTGGAGTAATTAATCAGTGGGATGTATATTTCTGCAGATGGGAAGGTTCCCTTAGCTTCCCGTAGCATCTGTTGTAGTTGTTTGATGGCTGTTTCCTTTGCTTTTTGTGCCTTGTTATTGATTCCAAAGGACAGAATGATTTTCTCCACTCCTGTGTTCCGGGGGGTGTGTTGTAGGAGGTTTGCTGCATTGTAACATGATGCTCCTGGGTAGCTTTCTATCTGTAGATCTGGATTTTCATAGGGGGGTATTCTTGATAAATTGGAGTCCCCTATGCAGAGCCAGCGTTTGTGGGTTTCCAGCTTCCAGTCCGTTAGCTTTCTTGTGGTCTTGTCATGTCGGTGTGGTCTGTATCTTGGTTGGGCTGGTGGTGGTGTGGGGGGGTAATAGTCGGGGTCGGAGTCAGGGTTAGGATCAGGGTCGGGGTTAGGATCAGGGTTGATGTCAGGGTTAAGATTAGGGTTAGGGTAAGGATCAGGGTTAATGTCAGTGTTAGTATTAGGGTTAGGATCAGGGTCGGGGTTAGGATCAGGGTTAATGTCAGTGTTAGTATTAGGGTTAGGGTTAGGATCAGGGTCGGGGTTAGGATCAGGGTTAATGTCAGTGTTAGGATCAGGGTCGGGGTTAGGATCGGGGTTAATGTCAGGGTTAGGATTAGGGCTGGGGATAAGGTTAGGGTTAGGGTTGGTGTCGGGGTTGGTGTTAACGTCAGTATAAGCGTTAGGGTTAGGGCTGAGGTTAGGGTCAGAGCTAGAGTCCTGGGAGAGGTGTACCCTGGTGGTGCTGTTTGGGATACAGATTCCAGTTAGGGTGTTTCTCATGGTTCCCTCTTGTCTTCTCTGCTCTCTTCGGATCCTTTGTGGCATGGGGATCGGAGGAAAGTCATCTATTTCCGGAGTATATGCTCTGGCTCTCATGGGGCCAGATTTCTGGGTTGGATGTCTGCTTTCCCAGTGTCTCTTCACTGGTTCTGGATGGGATTCTGCCTGGGTTACGTATGTCTCTTCCGAGCCATTTACCTCTTCCCTGATTAGTGTGTCGAGTATTTGGAATCTGTTTGGAGACGTGGGGATAGTGGATTCCTTGTTGCTAAGTGTAGCAGTAACCATAGCTTGTGTATGGTCCAACGTGTCCTTCTGTATTTTCCTCCCATAATTTTTCTTTGCCCAGTTGGAGGCAACCGCGAAAGCTTGTTCCCAGCGGGGAAGCTCCAGGTCCTCCAGTCGTCTGGACAGATGTGTGAGAGTTTCCTCGTAGTGCTCTTCGAGGATCTGCAATGAGGTGTGGAGCCAGTTTTTGGCATTGCTTACTAGCTTCAAACATGTGAGTGCGGTTGGGTTGGCCGGTCTTATGAGGTGCTTGAGTTCCTCTGTCTTCCGTCGTAGGCTGGCGGGTGCCTGGTTCTCCCCTCCGGAAACTGCTGTGTTTTTTAGGTGGTGGACTGTCTGGATCATTTTGTAGATGATCCTGGTTCCTAGTTGGAAGGTATCCTGTCTGTTTGATGTGTTTGATGTGGTGTGGTTTGGTGTGTAGGCGGTGTGGGCGGCGGTGTGGAGAGTGACCGTACGGCAGCGTGCGTTGTCAACTCTGGGTTGACGCATACCATAACGATCCATACTTACCAGTAAAATGCCTAAAGCTTCGTTGGCACCGTTAGGTTTCCACTGTTAGGCAATTTACCTCTGTAGAGTCTGTGGCTCCGTGAAAAGGCAATCTTGCTTTTCTTTGTGTCGCGACGTTTCGACCTGCCTGGGTCTTCTTCAGGCGTTGTTATGAGGCACTGTGTCCCTGTTGGCCTGTTTTTATCTTGTTTTCAAAGGGGCGGTGAGTGTAGCTCCTCCTAGGGGGGTGGTTTGAATCCTATTCCTTTTGTTTCTGTGTGAGTAGGTGCAGTTTCAGTGGGTGAATGGGTTTCTGCTTTCCTGCTTAGGATTATGTATGGGCCGTTAACCTCTCAATAGGCCGTTAGGGTCTTTTGTTTTCCTTCCTGGTAGGACTGGTGTGTGGGCTGTGAAAGTTTCAATTGGTTTTAGGTCTTCTTTTGTTTGTTGCCTGAGTGCTGTAACAGTGACTGTGAAGAGTTCCAGTCCCTGTAGGATCTGGCTAGTTAGGGTAGGGGAACAAAGCTCTTTCTCCCAGATTTTCTCTAAAAAGGGACCATCTGGGACAAGGAGTGTTGCACTCTCCTTCCAACGACTGAAACCCTCCCAGTTTATTTTCTGATGTTCAGGCCTTGTGGAAAGGTAGTATGAAGTCTTTTGATCCACTCCGTTTCCTTTTTCTTTCTTTCCATCTCTGTCCAGTTGGGGTTGCTCTCCAGTCCTGTGGCCTCCAGCGCTTCCAGCCCGTGCTGTAGGAAGTGTGCCACCAGGTGAGTCCTCCTTTCCCGCTGGTTCCGGATGTTGTACCTGTGTTGTGCCAGTCGGGTTCGGATGGAGTTACCTGTTTCCCCCACATAGGTCAACCCGCACGTTTTGCACTGGATGCCATAGACAGCGTTATTGGTGTTTTCTGAGAGCGCCCTTTGCAACTGGAAGATTTCTTTGGTTTTGTTGTTTTGGATCGTTGTTTTCTGTTTGAAGTGTTTGGCTTTTGGTGTATTTGATCTGTTTTGTACAGGCTTTAGTTTGCTTCGGACTAAATAATCCTGTAGGTTTTTGTTTTTTCTATATGCAGATATGATTTTGTGTTCCCTCAGTAGGTTTGTGTTTTCTAATATCGTGGTGAATGTAGACTTTAGTTTTTGGTTGGTTATTACGCTGAGTTG